>NW_023467950.1:0-1769 GCF_013731165.1 Rhagoletis pomonella | reverse complement strand
CAAAGTCTTAATTATCTCGGAAACTGGATGAGCTCCTATAATTATTTAGGTGACTCTAAAAAGCCCAAAAATAGCACGTAATTCCTCAATACTATTTATCCGTGTTCGACCAAAGTTTAAGAAGTGGGTTAGCTAGCGTGGCGTCAAACGGTTTTTCAGTGTTAACCGGGCAATATTTTTAAAGCCCATAAAAAGCACAAAAAAATAAGCCCAGAAAAGTAGTAAAAATACTTCATTGAATGAATGTTTTGCTAAGTTACGGTTAACTTAGCAAAGTCCTAATTATTTACCAAATGGTCGGAGCACAAAAAAAAAACGAAAAGTGGCCGAAAATAGCACACAATGAGCACAATAATACGAACAATTTTTTTCTTCATTTTTTCATTTTAGCGCCGCTAACTTGATTGAGCTCAGTTCGTCTTACATCTGCATACATATATGTGTGTGTGTGTGTAGATGAATGCGTGTGACATGAGCGCATATCTTCTGCCAGTTTTCACTTGACGCTAACATATAATCTAGTTTGTCGTTGTGCTCTCGTGAGGGTAAGAGAACATTATGTGTTTCGGGTTTTTCCTTATTCCTGTGCACCTCGAACGTTAGTTGTTATGCCGAACTCTATGGAAATCTGTTCATGAGACCGATTCAGCCATTTTTCAAGGTTGGGGAGGTTGGGTCCACCTCCCTTTTCTGATTCGTCTCATCGTTTCTGCCCGATTACCAAAGGCGTCGGCCTTTCTTCTGTGGCTATTATCTTTCGCGTTGGGCCATCGCTGTTGTCCGACAGGCGATTATATGTATATTTCCACGCAGGCTAGTCGTTGGAGTTTACAATGGTTGCCTGCATGGACTTCATTTATGTGTTGTTCCAGCACAATGGCCCGACATATATTGGAGGGATTTTTGAAATGGTTTCATAATCCAGCTAGCCAATTTAGTTGTTTCCCATTAGTTTCCGCCAGGTCAAATTGAAGGTCTTGGCCCCTTGTATAGCTTTATCTAGGTGCGAGCTCCATAAGATCTTTTCACAAAGTACAGCTCCGGGCTATTTGGTTTTTTAATAGAAGTGTATTTTTTATCCCTGAAGACATGGCACTAACAGTTTTTCCCTTTACTGTAGAAAACAAATATGTTAGTGTTCTTACGGTTATCGCTTTTTGACTGATTTGAGGCAGTCCTCAAGCCGACCTCTGTATAGCAATATTATCCGCTTAACACTTGTCACTCAATAACCAGAGCACTTCGCCCCCTACGGTCGACCACAATAGAGGCGATATCACTGCCCGTTTGGGTGTTCTTTCATTGCTGAGAAGCTGTCTCTTTCCAAGGTACATTAAAGTCATACTATATTTCCTGCAAGAAAACCAACAATCTGTTTCCATTTTTTGTTTAGAAATCTTAGTTAAAAAATGTATATTTAATAGTATTTATCATCTGTTAAATTTGTCCTTAAATTCAGATTATTTAGGCAGCAACTGTGTACCCTCTTTTCCATTCCAGTTCAAAACGTCTAGGGAAAAAGTGAAAAGGCTGGAGTTGAACTCAGTTCAATTAACTTTTACTTGCAATATATCGAATTTCGCTTATTCCTATACATATTTAAGAGTCCTCACAAATCATATCAAAGTACAATACATAGTACGCGACCGAACTTGTAAGGGCACTGCGACAACGCGTAAACGGGCTTAAGGGTAAAGTGCTCCTACAATGTGGTGCGCATAAAAATTTTTTTAACTATCAACCACAAAGATATAAACATAAAATCATCA
>NW_023467949.1:0-6252 GCF_013731165.1 Rhagoletis pomonella | reverse complement strand
GTTGTGAACATAAATCTAAACTTAATAAATATTTTTGTAAGTTGAATTGCATCAAAAACCAACCACATTCTTTAATTTGACGGATTCAAGGGTCTCGTACACACCCTACGCTCAACTCTGCTACCCTAAGTAGAAACAGCCTTCTTTACTCTTTCCTCTATATAAGGTTTCCACGTAAGTTTCCTGTCTAATATGAGTCCTAGATACTTAACATTCTCCTTCAAAGATATCTCCACACCCATAAAGATTAGCGGCGAGACTGTGGGAAGCCTATGTTTCCTTGTAAAGAGAATTGCTTCAGTTTTTTCGGGGTTTATTCCGAGCCCCCTACTCTCTGTCCAGTTTCTAAGCGTGGCCATGTTAGAGCGCAAAATCTCCATTAGGGTATTAGGGTATTTACCTTTAACGGCAATTGCCAGATCGTCAGCATATGCAGTGACGTGGCAGCCCCCCCTCTCTAGTTTCCTCAGCAGAGAATTTACTGCCAAATTCCAGAGAAGAGGGGAGAGAACCCCTCCCTGAGGAGTGTCTCTACAGACCTCTCTGCTTATTGTGGTGTTGCCAAGCTTAGAGGTTATCTTCCTGCTGACAAGTATAGACTTAATCAGCGCCGCTACGTTGTGGTCAACTTCAAGCTCTTCTAAGGCACCCGTTTTGGCGCTTGCTTTAATGTTGTTGAAGGCGCCTTCTATATCAACAAAGGCAACCAGAGTATACTCTTTATCCGATAAACTTTTTTCCACCAACCCGACGCGCGAGTGCAAGGCGGTTTCCGTAGATTTGCCCTTCGTATAGGCATGCTGCACTGGGGAGAGCCTACTAGTTGGTATCACGCCCCGTACATAATCGTCCACTATCCTCTCTAAAATTTTGAGCAAAAAAGACGTAAGACTGATGGGTCTGAAGTCCTTGGGGTTGATGTGATAGGACCTACCTGCCTTAGGTATGAAGGAGACATTTGTCTCTCTCCAGCCTAGCGGAATATAGCCCATGTTAAGACAGCTTCTTATAATAGACGCAATGAATGGGGAGATAATACTCCGTGATTGCTGCAGTTCTACCGGGTGAATGCCGTCCAGTCCCGGTGACTTGTAAGGACCAAAAGTCTTAAAAGCCCATTCGATTTTCGCCTTAGTACTCAGTCGATTTCCTAGATCAGATAGCCCTCCGTCATTTATGGGGTCGTTAAGTTCCATCGGCTTGCTTCCAGGGAAGTGTGTGTCCAGGAGGAGACCTAAAGATTCCACACTCGTCGTAGTCCATGAGTTCCCTTGACCCTTGAGATAGCCAAGGTTGCATGGCGACTTTACAAGAATTTTTCTTAATCTGGCCGCTTCCGTGGTTTCCTCAATTCCCTTGCAATAACTCTGCCATGATTTACGTTTCGCAGGTCTAACTGCTTTTTTGTATATTTTCAAATCAGCCTTATAGGCTTCCCAGTCCTCTGTTGTTCTCGTGGCTTTGGCCTTATTGAACATTATCCTATTGGATTCACGTAACGAGGATAATTGTTTATACCACCAAGGTGGTTTGTTTTCCCCCTGTATCTAACAACCGGGCATCCGGCTGACAAAGAACTATTCATGGCCTTAGTGACCTGATTAACCAACCCGTCCAATTCCACCCGCGTGGCGGGGTCCCGGGGAGGTATCTTTGGCAATAAAGTCCTCAGTCTTTTGTTGTAAACCCTCCAGTCGGTATTACGCACATTTCAGAACTCCCTAACTTGGGGGGTCTTATGATCTATTTCGAATTGAATATAACAATGGTCAGAGTAAGACTTTTCACTAAGTACTCTCCATCTCTTGATTTTATGGACAAACGAGCCCGAAGTCAGGGTTATGTCCAAAACTTCCTCTCTACTCTTTGTTTTAAAGGTCGGCTCTGAGCCTAAATTCAAGACACTAAGTTTATTTCCTAGAATGAAGTATAGTATCGACTCACCTCTAGCGTTCGTGTCCGTACTCCCCCACATCGAAGCGTCGCAGGAGACAACCAGTTGTTTTTTCTTATAGGCTTCTTCCTTGACTAACGTCCGAACCTCCTCTGGTGGTGCGTCCTTGTCATGGGCCATGTAGGCAGAGGCTACCCAGAAGCTGGTTTTATCCAGTACCATATCGCCGTCACTGAGCTGTGGAAGCAGGAAGATGTTTAAGTTGTTCCTTGCTAATATGCAAGCTCGAGTCTTACCTACATTTTGTGCGGCAATTAGTTTAAAGCCCTTCGCCCCAAGCCCGCAGATTTTGTTGCCGAGTATCCACGGCTCCTAGATGAGGGCAACGTCAAGTCCACCGGCAGCCAGGCGGACCTTAAGATTTGCGGACGCGAGTTTAGAATGGTGGAGGTTGATCTGTATCAGCTTCATAAGAATCCGTCCGTTTTACCTCCGCCATTGTGACATCTACGTCCGCCTCCTCGATCTCCTCACCCTCGGTGTCATCGGCGAGGAGATCCTCTTCATAAAACAGCGGCCCCAAACCGGTTAGCCTCTCTGAGTCGGATGAGCATTGGCTGCTGGGCAACCCTTCTTCACCACCGCTGCGCAAGCCGGACTTATAACTCTCCTCATTAAGGTCCAAGCCCGGCTCGTCGCTGCGGTAGATTCGAACGGTTGCGTCAACAAACCCGAATCTGACTACCCAATCCTTCTGCGCCAATGGGACGAGCGATTCGGCGTTGAGGATTAGCAACACCTGCCTTCTGTTTCCTATCGGCTCTTCGATCTTCCCCACCTTCCAATTGTGTGTTGGCAGGTCCTTATTGCAGAATATAAAGATCCGCTCTATTTTTTCGGGCTCGGCTGGTTTAGCCGGAATCCAAACCCGAGCCCTAGGTCTGCTAGGAATCTCTTCCTTGCTGACCGCCTCTAGTTTGGCTCCCGGCCAAACCTCACCTACCTTGCTAACGGCCAACCTGTAGAGCAGGGCTGACCTATGGTCCTCGCAAGCGATGAGCTTTGCCCTACCTTGATACCAACCGGAATCATGGCAGAGAGGAGGAGGTCCAGGGTTTTCCTCTAAGACCTGGAGGTAGATTTCGGCAATAGCCTCCTCCACCTGCCTCCATTTCCCCTTCGGAATGGTCCCCTCCTCCTCCCCTCTGTCAATGATGGCCAGTGCCTCACCGCCTCCCTTAACAACGTCCCTGAAGGAGGGGTATTTATGGCCACCTGTTCTCTGTCTTTTGGCGACCCTATCCCCTGCCTGTTGAGCAGATCTTTGCCTCTTTGGAGCAGAGCCTGCCGGTTTGCCCAAGCTGGCTACCACTCCCCTCGCCCAGTCCAATGACTTGATTTCTTCCTACGTCAGCTGTTCTGTCGGCAGGTCCCCTATCCTATTAACGACCCTAATGGCCGCCTTTCTCTCGTAGTAGGCCTGCTTAGAGGGGCGGACATGTTTAGCCGGCTATGGCTGCAACCTGCTTTGAGCTGCTGGGTATATCAGCAGCATCCTGCCGGTTTATCCTTGAAACAGGTGCCGCACCCCGCCCCTGGGTTGAGGTGTGTAAGTTTTTGGGTCTAAATTCCCTAGGCGGAGCTGACGTCGCAGCTCCAGCCGAGAAACGGTTAGAGACCGGTTTTCCCAGACCTCCACTCCCCTCCCCTGCCTCCTACATTACTCGTCCTAGGACCAGCCCTGCCGCTTAAGCCCCCTCTATCTCCTATCACTGGCGGTGTGATCAATGCCTTGCCCGATGCTGTAGCATCAATCGGAGCCACCCCTGTCGGTTTTTTGGGAGGACCGTCCTCCGTGGATGTTGTTTTTATATTTGAAAATGAACTCATATTTTGGTCCCACGAGTGTCGGACATTGGAGGTCCGCCCGCACAGAGGTCCGTGTGTGCAGGTAAGGCTTGATAGAACCGGAGGTCGCCAGGTATCCGGAGCACTCCGTTCGAGACTGGGATAGTTTTTTGTCTGGGTCCCCAGCCAGTGTTAACATCAGCACGGGTCGTCTAACACCTTATTCCAACCCAGAGTTTTTTTCAAGAGGTTTGCTCCTCAGTTACCTCCATAGGCCACGATCAAAAACCATTTCCATATAACTAAGCTATTGAAGAGCTTAAGCACATAGAACTGATTCCTGATCTTAGCTGGACACCATTCTGACATCGTACAGAACCTAAACTGTAGTGCCCATTACCAGTCGGCACCCTCGTGGAGGGTTCAGCCGGAGGGTTTTCGCCTGTTTTTTATGGGTATTAAGGATTTAAGAATGTCAGAGTAGATTTTGATTCTGGATAATGCGTCTGCGTTTGTGTTTATTTTCCCCTTTTTATAGATAATGTCGAAATCATAGTCCGACAAATCAATGCGAATACGAGTCATTTTTGAGGATGGGTTTTTATGTAGGAAAAGTGATACCAGCGGTCTATGATCAGTTATAACTGAGAATTTCTTGCCATAAAGGTGAGGACGAAAATAGTTGATAGCCCAATGAATCGCAAGTAATTCTTTTTCTATTAAAGGCTTATTCCAGTCATGTTTTTGTAATCCTTTACTTGCATAGCAGATTGGTAGGTCGGAACCAATCTGTCCTTGAAAAAGTACTGCGCCTAAGGCGTAGTCTGAAGCATCAGTTGTGGCTATCAGCCCTATTCCGGTTTTGCAACAGAATGATAATTGATCATCCTTCATTGTCGTGATTTTGTCATTGTCGTTGCACGTTGCTATTCCTAACAAAAAATGACAAGCGAAAAGCTTTTGTCAACTTACCATGTATGGTGAAAAGTTCATTGTTGTAGAAACAGCTGGTCAACGCTATTATTTGCAAAAAATATGAGCGGTGAAACACCAGAAAAGTGAGTATTTGTGTGAAATACGTAAATTCGTATATTTATAAAATTTATAAACATTTTAGACGTAGCTGCAATTTTATGTGCAGTTTTGTAGGGAGCATCCGGAGCTGCTCGTCTTCCACAAGCTCGGCTGCGCAAATAACTAAAATTTGTTCTGCCATTGAAATTAGTTGATTTTTATATTTTTTTCACAAATTTATTAAATCGTTGCACTTTTTAAACCAACACAAACATATGTTTTTGCCTTGTCACCTGCCCAAAAGGTCATGACAATAAAAATGACAATTGGCATGATTCGAGCTTTTGAATTTTGCTGCGAATACCAAAAAGCTGCAATTGTCATTTTTATATCAATTGTCATCGCGGTGAGTTTTGTCAGTGTAGCGGAATAGAGCTGTATGAAGGGTTCATCGAAATTAGGATATTTCAAAATGGGGGGCTAATTAACTTAGTTTTAAGTGTACTGAAAGCTATTTCACATTCACTGTTCCAAACGAATGTTTGACCTTTCTTTAAAAGTAGATTGAGAGGTTTTGCAATTTCTACGAAATTACGAATAACGCGTCTATAGTAGTTGCAGAATGCGAGGAATCTTCGCACTTCGTCTGAATTCTTAGGGACTGGATAATTTTGAATAACTTCGTGCTTAGCAGGGTCAGTCTTGATTTCGTTGCTCGTAATGAGATGACCAAGGTAAGTAACTTCGTGTTTGAGGAAATTACATTTGTCTGGGTTTAACTTGAGGTTGTAGTCATGTAGACTTTCAAAAACTTTTTCTAAATTTAAATTGTGATGTTTGAGACTGTTACCGAACACTATAATATCATCTACATATAGAAATACCTCAGCGTCTAATCCAGTTAACGCGAGTGTGAGCTTTCTTTGAAAACTGTTGGAGGATATCTTTAGTCCAAAAGGTAGTCTCTTAAATTCATAGTGACCATTGCTTGTTGAAAAAGCTGTTTTGGGGCGAGATTCATCATCAATTGGTATTTGATGGAAGGAACTGGTCATGTCCAATGTGGAGAAGTATCTAGCTTTGCCTAGTCTATCAAGAACGTCATCTAAGCGTGTTAAGGGAAATTTGTCGTTGACTATTTTCTCGCTTAATTTTCTGAAGTCTACCACGAGTCTCCATTTCTTGTTGTTGTTTTGGGACTTTTTAGTTACCAGAAGTATTGGAGAATTGTACGGACTTTTTGAAGTTTGGATTATGTCATCATTTAACATTTGGTTGACTTGTTTCTTTATCTCTTCGTTGTGGACTTGGGGAAGTCGGTAGTTGTTTATGTACACTGGAGCATCGTTATTGGTTGAGATGGGCTCTGTGTAGAAATTATTCATAGTTAAACCTTAATCGTTAAGGTGAAAAATGTCCTGATATTTGGTAAATAGGGGGAGAAGGGAATTTTTGGACTGTGGGTCCAAGGTATCTAACTTTAATATGTTTAATAC
>NW_023467948.1:0-6253 GCF_013731165.1 Rhagoletis pomonella | reverse complement strand
ACATAGCATGTATTTAGGCGCCTGGTGTTAGCAGACGCGCCTAAACAATAGTCATATAGTCAAATTTTAAAGGCAATTTTTCAAATAAGGCAGTGTCAAAATCTTTTTCTTGCTCTAATTGCTTCACCTGGTATAATTCCACCATGGCATGGAACAAACAAAAGTCGCCGTTCCGGTTCGCAGCATATAACACAGAATATTGTTTTGAGTTTTATCTTCAGTTAAAATTTCTGCATTATCATCACTGGTTTCGCCATATCCGAAATGTGGATTTCGTTTACGAAGACGAAGCGAACATGTGGTGCGAACTAGTGATGTAAAAATATGTAAAATGTTACCTACTCTCAAACTTGTAAATTTGAACGTATACTTGACACAAGCAGGTGGGATGAATGGCGCAATAAACAGGTGAAGTAATAAAACAGCTTTCTCGCCTTATTTTCTGACACCTAGCTGTCTTATAGTCACATTTTATAGGCATGTTTTCAAATGAAGCAGTGTCAACATATTTCTTCTCACTCTAATATTACTTCACCTGGTATAATTCCACCATGGGTGGGGTGCATGCAATAATACCATACGCAATAATTCCCATTACTTGGACATTAAAAATCAGTTTCAGAAGTGAACTAGTGTAATTTCATTATTATTCTTTATCTCAAACGATTATAATGAGCAGTGATCGGACTTAAAAAAAAATTCTGTGTAGTAGAATTTGGAAAAAAAAGTGGTAGATTTCAAAAAAGTGTGGTATATCTCAGGTTTTGGATCAAACTTTGTACAAAAATTAAACAAATTCTGCAGGGTTTTACCTAAATTGCAAACTTTTAAATTAGACTCTAAAAAAAATTTAGTTTTGAAGTTGCTAAAAATTGCATTCAATTTTGGCAATTATTCTTCTTTGATAGTCTAGCTTTTTTTTACCACATCACGATGTAGCGAACAAATGTGGCACGTTCCAGAAACCGCTACTTGGGATTTGCCGATTTTGACAATTCTCAAGTAAAAGTAAACAACGCCTCAGAAACTTTAGATGCACTTAAATTTGCTAATACTTTCACAAAAATCGCCGTTTTTTAACATTTTCACTATTAATTCTTTTTATCATATATTTTGCAATTTAACACAAAAACACCACGTTTCCTGTCGAAACTACTATTACAGTTTATTTTACTATTTACAGTTTATTTTATCCTCCCATTCGGCTTTGTTTACTTTTACTTGAGAAATTTCAGCGCCGCGGGGTATGCAGAATCTTGTATTATATCATTCTTGTTACCATATAGTGTTTAGTGTTGGACAATTTTTGCTCTTAACCCTTTCGCGGACAATAGTTTTCGGCATGACGTTTTTTTGGATCGCTCGCTATATCTTCGGATCTTATGAAGATAATTGCTTCGAGATTGTAGCAAAATGATTGAAATCAACAATTAAATTCATTTTTGGACATTATTTAAATACTTTATTTTTGCGGATATAACCGTCATGTCTTATTTTTAATTCAAACTTGTTAACATAGGGCAGACCGGAAAATCCCGCCTTTGCGGCTTTTACCGTTTTGTCCCACATGTGTGTCAAATGTGTTTCATAAAGACAGAGCGGGATATGCCGACTGAGTTCCCATTTGAACTATGTAGGTAATTGTAAACAAATTAGTTACATTTTTATTAAAATCACTTCAATTTATTGAATTAGTAACAAAAATTACACAAAGCAATAAAACAACGCAAGGCTATAATATGATAAATACCATAAATTATATGCTGTTAAGAAAAACAGCATATTTATAAATTTAAATTAAGGATCAAATGTATGATAATCTTCGAAACAAGCAAGCAAGTTTTGCATCTGTACGAAGTTTCCTTATGAATCTTCGATTTTTTGCATTGATTACATCTTTCCTTTTCTATCATCAGTTGCTGCTGCAATTTTTTCAATATAATGAGTAGTTCCAGAAAGGCTGCGATCCGACGCTGAAATTGTTGATTTGTTTCCACCACGACCTGCAGCTTTATCCACAAGCTCACTTCCAAATTTAATTGTTGTCGGCAGTTGAATCAAGGATCTGATTAAGATGCATCGAAAGTCGACGAACGATATTAAAAATATAGAAGAAATTCCAAACGGCTACATCTAATAGGTGAAATATAACCTTTTTGTACCAGCGGATGGTTTTTCGGGGTGAAGAGTAATACGAAGTCATTGGTGTAATCTGTATATTCCAGCCATGTGATCGTTATAAACGACAATTAGGTTTATCGATTGTACGTCCCCATTTACGCGTAGTTTGAACATGTTGAGGATGATTTCCAGTTGTTATGCAAAGCACTTCTCGCTTATCACGCCATTTCGATACATACACTCGGCCTTGCCGACGCCATATGTACTCTCCTTTCGAAAGTTTAGTTCCGGTAATAGCCTTGGGATTTCCTTTACGATTTACTCGTAGTGTGCCTGTGACATGCGTTTTATATGATAGGAGATTTTTCGAGAGTTCGACACTGTTGTAAAAGTTGTCCATAATTAGATGATGTCCTTTATTGAGGTATGGAGCCATAAGACGATGGACAATATTTCCAACTTTTGACTTTTGTTTATTATCTTCTGCCCCTTGATAGATTTCAATGTTTAGAACATATCCATCGCTTGTTGTTAGCCCGTACAATTTAATACCATATTGGGCCTTTTTACCTTTGATGTACTGGCGGAACTGTAGGCGTCCCCTGAAGAGTAAAAGCGATTCATCCAAAGAAAGATAATCCCCTGAATATAAGGCACTTTGGAAACTTTGAAGAAAAAGATTCAATAACGGCTGAATTTTTCTTAGTTTAGTCTCATCGCCACTTTCCGCGGAGCAACTCAAGCAACGTATGAGCTGTTCAAATCTACAACCAGTCATTGAGTGCCTAAATACAGGATGGTAATAAAAAGGATCGCGTGAAAATAGGTCGCGAATTTTAGGCGCCTTTACTTGACCCTGAAGCAAGCATATACCCAGGAACTTATACATTTCTTCATTGTTGGTAGGTTTAAAATCAGTAAAACGTGCATTACGAGTATGGGGATTATCCGCGCAAAGATTTGACTCATATGTATTAGTTGAATCATCCAATTTTTGCATTACGTCGGACGTGAATATCTTATCAAAAATATCTCTTGGGGTACAATTTTCTTCGAGGCTAATTTTCACGCCACAGTTTCTAGCATCAAAATTAAATTGCGGTATTTCTTTGGCGTTTTCAAACCACTCGCCTTCAGACTCCGTCTCACAAGTGTTGGGCTCGACTTCTGAGGTATCATCTGAGCTTTCATTAGAACTGGCAAAGATATATGAATCAATATCTTCCTGTACGATTTCATTTTCACAATGTTCAGTTCCTGTGCTGCAATGAGGTCCATCATTCTTTTCGGATTCTTCGTCTGAACTTTGGCCTGCATCTCGATCCTTATCTGGCACATAGTATGGATCGTTTCCGTACTCACCGTCATCGCTAAAAGGATCAACTTCAGATTCATCGTCAGAATCAAGTTCTTGAAAAAGTTTAATATTCGATCCCTTTGTTTATTGTATCCGTCCATTTTTTCTACAAAAGCACAACACACAATTATGTACACTTTTTCATAGAGTTTTTACTTTACTTACGTTCATTAACAAATTTTTGCACTTCTAAAAAATAAACCGCTCTCGTAGGATGCTACTCGCAGAATAAACGGAAAGCTGACGTGATGTGCCGTCTTGCTTCTATGAATCAAAACATGTTCGAGTATGCATAAAGTAAATGTAACTTCCTTTCTGTAGGACAAGATTTGAATTAATTTAAATTCGTAGGGACACAAATATTAGGAAAACGTAAATTAATACCAAATTGGCTGCGGGAGTTCCCGGCTTGTCATACTAGTTGCGATAATTAACCGTTTCGGGACGATAGGGATGTTTTTATCCCGAAGAAATTCAAAAAATCGTATCTGTCACAATATGGAAGCGATTCGGTTCAAAACAGTCCCAAATCATACATTATACTCTTCTCTACAAAAACAAAAATATCAGCTGTTGGTTGGAGTCATCAGTTTTTTATTAAATGTCATTTTCTTAGACACGTTGTTGCGTAGATGGTATTTGTTTGGAAAAAGCTTAGAAAATAAGTGATTTTTAATTGAATTATAGTTACATTTTGTGCAAAAAGTGCTAATCTATTGAAATAAAAAGTTTAGAATAAAGAATAACTTATTTTCCTTATAAGAAGTCAAGGTAAGTTCCGTGGGAAGAAATCATCCCAAATCTGTTTACTCATGTACATTATTTTTCTTAGAGAATGGAGAGACCACGCAGACTGGGTGTTTCACAAATTCAGAACTTTTTGAATGAATCGAGTGATGAGGATGATCTGTTTGCTGATAGTGGTTCCGCATACAGTCCCAGTGAAAAAAGCAACATTGATTCAGAAGATGGAGAAAACACACAGCCCGGCAGAGCATATGATGAAGAAATGGAAATTGATCGTGGAAATGAAAGTGCTATAGATGAAATTGATGGTGGAAATGAAAGTGCTATGGATGAAAATGATGGTGAAAATGAAAGTACTGATGATGAAATATACGAAATTGAACGTTTGGAAGAAGATAATGTGAATGAATGGCCTGATGATATTATAAAATGGACAGACCCACAACCGACATTCAAGCCACGATTCACTATTAGCCAAGAACGAATCATTAGTAATCAGGGCATAACTCGTGGACTGACACCTTTGGAGGTATTTTTCAAGCTATTGCCTAGAAGCTTTATTCATCACATAGTAGATTGTACCAATGAGAGAATTGATATTCACAATATAAGCCATGTAAAAAACAAACGAGCTAGAACCGATTTTGGTGAGATCCTCATAATTCTCGGATGCACATTTGTAATGTCATATAATCGAGCGCCTTCTTTGAAGGACTATTTTTCAAATAGCCCTTCATTGGGGAATCCATACATAAAAAAAGCCATGTCCAGAGATCGGTTCTTACACGTTATGTCCAAACTATATTTTTCCTCGTTATCATACCAGCCTGATCCAAAACCTAAAACATATTTCATTGATGATTTGGTCAATTGCCTCAAAAGCACCTTTCAAAAATGTAGATCCGACTCTCCATTCCAAAGCATTGATGAGTCTATGACCAAATTTTTGGGTCGCTCTACCTTGAAGCAGTATATGCCATTGAAGCCAGTGAAGAGAGGAATAAAATTATGGATGAGATGCGACAGTATGACTGGCTATACTTACGATTTTAATATATATTCCGGAAAAGAAGACAATTCGCATACATCATCCACATTAGGCGAACGCGTTGTTATGAAATTGGCATCGACCATCAGACATCCTGACACTACATTGTGTTTTGACCGTTTTTTCACGTCAACAAAATTGATAAATAATATTCCTTTTCCAGCTTTAGGTACCTGTATATCTAATAGAAAAAATTTAATTTAAAGTTACTGAAAAACTAAACAGAGGAGAATATGTTTTCAAGTGTAATTCATCTGGTACTTTGGCAGTGGTTTGGCAAGATACTAAACAGGTAATGCTTCTAAGCAATTGCCATGAGGCTACAGTGGGCACCGTTCAAAGAAAACAAAAAGATGGCACCAGAGTTGATGTGACTTGTCCAGATTTAGTGAAAACATACCGAAACATTATGGGTGGCGTAGATTTGGCCGACAAAATGGTTACCCTGTATGAACTAGACCGAAAGTCTGCTAAATGGTGGCGAAAAGTTTTCTTTCGACTTATGATGACATGCGCCGTAAATGCTTGGATTACCCATGCGGAAACAAACCATCCACGTCAGAAAAGAGAACCGTTCTTGGGATTCTTGGTAGAGCTATCCGAATGCCTCATCGACGAAGGGAAAAAGAATGCGAAAATTCAGCGCAAAGTTCGAACAGGACCGGTCTCCGCAATGAAGAAAAAAATTAAACAAAATCTGGGAGATCATTTGCCACAAAGAACGAAGAAGAGACAACGATGCGTAAATTGTGCTAAAAAGGGCAAAGAGAGCCGTACGAATCAGATTTGCATTGCTTGCAACTTGGCATTTTGTAAAAAATGTTTTACTCCTTGCCATCAGATATAAATATAATGTCTTATAAGATAAAATTGAATATATAAACGACAAAATAAAATGAAATCGAGTGAATTTAAGTCTAGAATTTTTATTAATATTTTTGAATACAGATGGATTTGGGATGTTTTTATCCCAGGACAAT
>NW_023467947.1:0-6253 GCF_013731165.1 Rhagoletis pomonella | reverse complement strand
TGATATTTTCTGATTTACAAATGTTAGAATGAGTGGAGGGTAAAATTAGAGATGATGATCCGAAATTGCTGGTGGATACATGAGTAGCTGTAAAGAAGATTTTTATGATATGCGGCAAGGAAAAAAAATAGAAAATAAATAAAACAACACTTCCGACGATTGCCGTTGCTCGCTATTTCAGAATTTTTATTTTACCGGTCAAAATTGTTAGATCTATAGGAGCGGTATAGAAAGGATAGAAATCATCAAAGTATGAAACTAGTGATCAAACATTTATGAAAAAAAAAAAAAACAACAAGAGTTTAAAACCGAATATTTGTGTATCCATTTTATATTAAACATAATTAATTTATAATTATAGTTAAATCATAATTTTTTTTTAGATGTTTTCACATGAAAAAAAATTTGATATATATTTATACATATATGTTTGGACATAAATAGGTAAATTTATTTATGTAGTTTAAATTTTAGACCTGAAAGTTCACGACGCACGAAAATTGCCAAAGCACGAAAGTTTAAAAAAGCTCCAACTGACGCCAATTAGAAATGCCAAGTAAAGTCCTTCTCCACCTGGTCTTTTGAACGTAGAGTAGGCCTTCCTCTTCCTCTGCAACCCGCGTTGAATACTTTCAGAGCTAGAGCGTTTCTGTCCATTCGAACGATATGACCTAGCCAGCGAAGCCGCTGGATTTTAATTCGCTGCACTCGTATCTGTATCCGGTATTCGCCATTGCCAACGCGCAAAGACCCGTAAATCTTTCGCTCAAAAACTCCAAGAGCCACTTCATCAGATGCTTTCATTTCCCATGCCTCCGCGGCATAAACTAGCACAGGCATGACGAGTGACTTAAAGAGTGTGATGATCCCGAAAACAGCCGAAGAAAATCTCAAAAAATTCTAAAAATGTCTAAAACGTCCTGCGAAAGTCTCACAAAATATCGAAAAGTTGCAAAGAAATTTTCGAAAAATTCCGAACAGTCTCAAAGAATCCCGAAAGCATACCACAAAAATTTTAACAAAACCCGAGCTATCAAAAGTTCTGAAAACCCAACCCAAAATCCCAATGAAATTTGGGAAAATTCTCAAACAATCGCGAAATTATCTCACAAGGTAGCTATTTAAATGTACGGAAAACTTTACAAAAAATTCCAAAGTATTCCAGCAGCCCAAAAATTATTTACTAAATTTTGCTGCCTTTAAAATCAAAAAAAATAACGCATATTTACAGTCTCCGTTAAAAAAAAACTCTAAATCTATGCCAAAAGCTCTCTCTTATTTATTGTAGTAACAAATATATTTTGATGCTTCCATTTTATACTTTGATCTTGAGGATATTTTCCAGGATTTGACGAACTGCAAAAATAAAATCATTGGTGGATTTGCGGGATGAATAGCTCCAAGCAGTTGGTTTGTATCATCTGTAGGACCTTATACGCAAAGTTAATAAGGCTTATCCTGCGGTAATGGGCATATAAGGAGGCTCTCCAGTTGTTTTTAGCTCGCATTATTACTTTTCCCACCTTCATTGATCGAGTGGAAGGACATGCGATTTCTCCTTATATATTGGTCTAAGTTCATCTTCACCAAACTCGCCGTCTGCATCGGTATTTAAAAGTATTTCATCAGGACAGAAGCGGTTTATTTGATTCATCAAAAAGTAACCTACATTAACTACTCTTCGCTTAACTTTTTCACATTTTTTATTCGCTTTGTTCAAAATCGAATGGTAAATATTCACCAACTTGATTATCGACGGATAAGTCTTTTAATCCTACATATATTTTTTGCCGCTCCTCATAAAATGCGCTTCATTAAAAGTATCTACTTTAACTCACAAAAAAGGAAACTCCATTAATTTAACGGAGCTATTAAAAAGACTTTTGGCAAGTTACTGGCCGCTGAGTATCACCAGGAGAAAAAAAGAGCAATCCAAAGACAGCGCAGTTGCTGATAAGAAACTCATAATTGCCATCATTAAAATGAGGCACAGCTTGGCAGCTGCTAA
This sequence comes from Rhagoletis pomonella, assembly GCF_013731165.1. Classification (NCBI taxonomy): domain Eukaryota; kingdom Metazoa; phylum Arthropoda; class Insecta; order Diptera; family Tephritidae; genus Rhagoletis; species Rhagoletis pomonella. The sequence continues at coordinate 4,245 of NW_023467947.1, read as the reverse complement.
TCTTACGGGCATGGAAAACCGCTAAACAAAATTACTTTTTAGAAGAAAAAAAAAAAATGGAATGAGATAAAACAAAATGCAAGCGTAATAAAGATGGAGAACTGCACCACAGCTGAATGTTTTTCATAACTGCTACTTTGTCAAAGTAACCACACAGCATTTATAATAATAAAATGTTATAACACAAGTAAGTGGGGAACGAACGGGCAGGGGTGGTTTCCGGATAAGGCAAACAAAAGCAGTTAATTTACAACATACCAGCACTTAAATAAATGCCTATGGTTGCTGTGCGTCCAGCGGGGGGGCAACTGCTGCTACTTAGCCACCTTTGCTTGCCAATTGTTTGTGTTGCTGAAAAGGAAAACTAATTAAAAGTAAAAGCAAACTGTTTTACTAAAAGACGGTCGCCGCACATAAACAAACATCCTTTAAGGTGACAAGGTGAACATTTTTAAGTCATCTTCATGTTGACAGAGAGTTGACAAAGGATAGCAAAAGTTGGTCAGATACAAGCTGTTAAGTGTGGAGGGATAAAGTGTTTGGAAAGATTTGGAAGTATTTTTATATGCCTTCATTCCACTGGGTATTATGTAATGGACTTAAAGTTTCTGGAACATCTTTTTTAACTTAACTGGCATTTAATTTTGCAGGACTTTTACTTTCAGAAAAAATTGTATATCGAGCCCTAACCGCCAAAATAACGTAAGCGAATTTTTTTTTCAAAATTTTCTTTTTGATGCAGAAATGCTCTAGGAATATTTCTGCATCAAAAGGAAAATTTTGAAAAAAAGTGTCGCTTACGTTATTTTGGCGGTTAGGGCTCGATATACTATACACATACATATATGTATATGTATCTAAGAACTGAGAGTGTTTTTTCCAAATGCAAATGTTTGAAATAATTTTTTTGTTTAAATGAAATATTGTAGATGAGCATCTAAGGAAGTTTTTGCGAAAGTTTCAGATTCAAACATCAAGTAGTTCCAAAATTATAACAATATTATATGGCGCACACGATAAGTGCTTAAGGGCGCTCTAAAACGCTTTATATCCCGGAAAAAAAATCGATTTTTTATTAATGATTTCTATGATAAAAGACCTGGTATTTCGATTGAGATTACTTAAAACGATATAAAAGATGACCATCATTGAGAAAAACTACAAATAAAATTTCATTTCGAATGCTCACCGTGAAAATGGGAAAATTCAAAATATAATAATTTTTAGAAATTATAAGTTTCGATTTTTTCCACATTTTCTTTCTGCTTCCTAGTCTGCTGCTAGTCGAAAAGTAGCTTATTCTGCGCCGCTCAATACCCCTGGGACGTGAATCGCCCCATATGTATGTACAGATACAAATACATATTATTTTCATAAGTATTTTGCATATCTTAAAATAACCAGCTTCTATATTTACTATTTCTCATATAAAAGTCTTTACTAAATAAATAACTCTTTTACTTTCTCGTATTTTTCAGGTAAGTTTCTGTGCCTTGATCGCATTGGTCGTAAGTAAAAATTTTAAGAATAAAAAAAATAACTAAAAGCGAATTTAAGTACAAACTTGACTCAAACTTATAAATATTGCTATTCTTTAGAAAGTGTTTTGAAAAATTAACTTCAGAAAATCAAATAGGTATGTAACTACTCTTCTGAAGATACTCTCTACACAGCTGTGCTGAAAATCTGGTGATAATCACTTGAATTTTTTTACGTCTTGCGAATGTAACCCTTAATTTTCTTGCCTATTTAAAAATGCTTTACATAATCACCCAATTATTTCACTTAAGTAATGAAAAGTGCATAAAATTATACTAGCACAAGCACTTTATTAGGTTAGGTTCGTTAGTTAGATATATGCTTGGGTGTAGCACACTGCGATCTGAAAGACGGAATTTCTGAGTCGTTGAGCGGCGCCGCTCAGGAATAAAAGGCGCTCAGTGCGTGGCCATGGCCGAAGAGATAAAATTGATACCACAGAATGGTTCCGAGTCTAAAAAGGTAGTTAAATATCCTTCTCATGCCAACTCGCCAGCCAAAAGCGGTTCCATTTTACTATAATCCTCTTTAAGGTTTAATTTGGAGCAGGTTAAGATTGCAAATATTTCAGACTGGAACACCTTGGACCTTCTGCTCATGGATATGGCAAGTTGGATACCAGGCTCAAAGACATGCATCTGCTCTGACAACTATTTTTGTACCGTCAGTCTACCATATATGATAAATGGCAGGGAGCCTGTTTGCCCAATCGTCGCATTTTTGTGATTTTCACTAGGAACCTTCTGCCAAATCAGATCTCTTTAGTTCATCCTAAAAGCGGCCTTAGCTCAGCGGTTGAGCCATTTCTCATTGATCTGGTGACGGAAAAACAGGCAGCTTGCCGTGTCGTGCAGGCAGTTTTTGTAGTGCTTTTTGTCACCATACTACACTCAAAACATTCGAGACTGTACTGCCGAATATTCTCGAAACTATTTATAATTTCCAAGGCCATCTGCGTACTTAACGGCATCTTAACCGCACTTATTTAGTCTGATTAAGTGCTCGTCTATCAGAAGATACCAGTGTAGGTAGCCTCTCATGGCTCTAGTCTTCACACTTGAGTATTACGCAAGTGCAATATGATTTCGTCCTAATGAAGCATTGCATCGATCCAACGAACAGTGGAAGGACGAATGAAAAAAAAGGTTTGTATATCATGCAGACTGCGCCCCTATGTCATTTCAACGTAAGCTAGACAACCACTGGGACTAATAATAATAATATTCGATGTTCTTGCTTTTTGTAGTTATCTACTCATATTTTTATCGGCTGTTGCAAAATCGTGCAAACCATTTTTATCAAAATCACATTCACAGGAAATACGAATATATGCACATATTTACATTAAATGCAATGCCTTTATGCAAATCACTCCGCTTATGCCACAATAGTGGCAACAAAAAAAAATTTCAAGTAGCAACAGTAATAACAATAACAAATCAACAAAATAACTACCTGTAAGTGCAGAGTAGCAGTTGAGCTTACAAAAATAACTAAAATGTCGTTGCAAAAAGCACCGCTGTTTAATAAAAACAAAAAACAAACAGTGTGGCCAGATGCTCGCAAAACGCGAAGCTAAATTCGCTTTTTAAAAAAGTTAGAAAAAAATTGTTTAAATCATTCTCGTAAACATACTTCAATAAATGCAAAAAAGAAGTTCAGTTTAGGATTTATACTTATAAGAAAAATACAAAAATTTTAATATTTTCTACATCAGAAAAAAAATACAATTTTAAGCAAATTTCTTTGTATTATTTTTTAAAAAGCTAAGAAAGTATTTTCAGGTACTTTGCACAGCTATTGTAATAATTCAACGACCACCTCTGAGACACTACCTTTCCGATGCAAAAAGGTTTACCGAAATCGGTTAACGTGGTTCAAAGTTATGCGGTAACATACATAAAAAAAATAAAATATTCCGACGAACTGATAACCTCCTCCGTTTTTGGAAGCCGGATAAAAAGGCCAGAAAATAGCCACAAAGTCAGATCTAAGTTTCTGAGGCTATGGCAAAAAATTAAATGCTAAATCTAGCCTCAAAAAGGCTAACCTGGCCACACTGATGGTGTGCAAAGAAAGTCAAAGGCAAGCTTGCCACTGCAGCGCTAGTAGCAATGAAATGCATTGTTGCATGCCGCACTCGTTACGCCTGCACGCCGCAGAACAAAAGCGCTTGCGAGCCAGTAAGCGAAGAAAGCAAGGTAAATGGAGCAAAGTGCTGGTTTTTTTTTTTTGTACAACTAAGCTATGTAAATAAATGTGTACTACAAAAAATTTTGAAAACAAAAGCATATCAATATATTTAGAGCGGAAAAGGGTAAAAATGTTGCAAGCTTCAAGTTGGCGACAAAGTCTAGCCAATCGTCTCAACGACCAGCAGTCGGTGCATAAAATGCAGCGTGACCACATTATTAGTGCAACTTCTTGGAAATCAGTTAAAGTAGCTGCAGCAACGGCTGCTATTTGAGTTTATTTAAATGTATTTGGCAATTCCCATGACGAAAAATTCGGGCTAAAATCGCAAGCTCGCAAAACTTTCCCACCTACCACTTGCCCGACTGGGCGCCTGGGCGCAATAATGCTGCATGGCATTCAACTGAAATATGAAGTTTCTATTACTGTTTGTTACTTATTCGCCTTGTTTTTGATTTTCTCTTTTATGTGTGGCATGCAACAAGTTAGCATTTAATAACTGATATGTATATG
>NW_023467946.1:0-6253 GCF_013731165.1 Rhagoletis pomonella | reverse complement strand
AATGTAAAATTTACTATAAAAGCAGTGTTTGTGCACTGAAATAAACAGACTTGTTTTGAATCAAGAATCGGCAGCATTGCGTCGTTTTGTTCTAACTTGTCTCACCAATAAAAATAGGCCTTGAGGCCATCACCCTTTTAGCGTGGCTCGCTTAAAGCCAAAAATTGAACAAAAATACCAAAAGGTGAAATGAATCAAACACCAAACATAACATGGCGATCCTGCCAAATTGGCACAAAATGACATCTGCAGTTGTAGCATTTCTGTTATTGGAACAATGCTGTTTTACGTTGCATTTTTATGATTTCCCCTAGTTATGAAATAATATATGAGTAATTAATATTTGTTTTTATAAAATAAACCTCCATTTACTCACATTTTTACAAAATGTCAAACTGCAAGGAATAAAAACTAAAAAAACAAATAAATTTAAATAAAAATTAAACTTAATAAAAATTATATTCATGTCGGAGCAATATTCAAAAGAAGATCTGGACAACCTGTTTGAACAGCTGAACCACCCAAGATCCCTCGAAGAAGAAAATATAGATGATGAATATGTCCCTGAAGCACTGACGACAACGTCATCCACACCAATATCGAAATACGTCCCAACTCCGCTCACGGCTGGACCTAAGCCACTAACAATAGAAGCTTACAAAAAAAGACAGATTAAAAATGATAGCACAGAGCATAGTGCACCAAAACAAAAAACCAGAGGAGGTAAGGCGGTGAAATTACGAAGGAAGATTGGTGAGCTTCACAGGGTAATTCCATTAGCCACTGGAGAGAACAAACGAAAACTAATTGCGGAACTGATAGAATTAAAGAAAAAATAAACATAACAACTGAGGCATGGTTTGGACAATTGTACTTCCAAAAGCCAAAGAACAGCAGCAGAAAATCACCATGAACAACAATAACAACAATATCAACAATAGCAGCAGCAGCAACAACCTTTTAATAAATAATATAATAGCATCTATTTCGATTGTTTTTATATTAATTGTAATCATATATTTTATAAATAAGCATTGTAAGACATATGTTAAAAAACAAATAATTAAAAATATGAATTTAAATAATAGTGTTTAAAAAAAAAAAAATAATAATAAAATTTGAAAATAAATATTTAAAAATAACATCTATCATAAATGAAAATTGTACATAATAAATAAATGGAAATAGAATATGCTTCGAAGATACTTGCGAATTTAAAAAAGAGTCCAAACAGAACTTATAATAGTTACATAGACAAGACTTTAAAGGACTTATTAAATGTACGACAGAAAATAGTAAAAAAAGAAGAGGAGTATGAATTTGATTTGCTTTTAGGAAGAATAAAATTACTTTTAAAACACAAAGTTGACGAAGTTAAAACAAAAATGTCAAAATTTGATTTAGTAACTGCTTCCAAGCTAATTCCGGAATTTCAAGGGGATTATCTTGAAGTAAACAATTACCTTGGCTTAATTGAATTCTATCACGACACCTTAGAGAATGAGCAGCAGAAACAATTATTAATTAAATTCGTTTTAGCTACAAAGCTATCAGAAAAAGTAAAAAATAAAATTCTGACAGAAGCCAAGCCTACTACATTTGAAGACTTTAAAAAACTACTCAAACAAACATATAAATCATATAAAACAACCTCAAATATTCACAGTGAATTATCACAAACAAATCAAAGAGGTTTGAATGTGAATACTTTTAGGTCTAAAATAGAGAACTTGTTAGCATCATTAAATGAATTTCAAATAAGTGAACAGGGTGAAACAAATAGAGAAATAATAGTTAAACTTAATGACCAAATTGGTTTGACAACTTTCAAGAATGGTTTAGAAGAGCCATTTAAATCAGTAGTTTTGGCGGCAAGACCAACAGAACTATCTGACGCGATTAAAATAGCTTTAGAAGTAGAAACAAAACCTAATCAGAATAATTTTGTACATATAGCCACAAGAAATAGAAGAACTTTTACGAGCAATTACAGGTCCTATAATAATAATAGAAATTTTAATAATAGAGAACAGAGAAATAATGAACATGGCACTAGAAACTCAAATAATAATTACAGTAGGAATTTCAGCCATAATAGAAACAACACTAGTAATAGAGGGTTTAATAATAACAGAGGAGGAAGTAACAATTATGGTAGAAATAATAGAAATAATAACCAAGGAAACAGAGGTTATAATAATAACAATAGAGATGGCAACCGGGGAAACGGGGGTACCCCCGGTGGCGAAAAACCGGGGAGTACTCAACAAAGAAAGTAATTAGTGTAAGTAAAAATGAAGAACTTTCAAATTATATTAGAGTTAAAATAGGTAATAACGTAATATCATTATTAATTGATACAGGTGCAGATATATCATTATTAAAAGAAAATTTAGCTAATAGTTATATAGATAAAAGTAACATTTGTCAAATAAGCGGAATAAATGGGGGAATGACAAACTCGTTAGGAGTTGCAAAAATTAAGCTATTATGGGAGGATAAGGAAATAGTACATAAATTTCACATAATGTTAGAAAATTCAAATTTATTAGCAGATGGAATATTAGGTAGAGATTTCTTAACAGAGCGTAGCTGTAAGATTGATTATGAAACGTATACACTAACAATATCGCAAGTTGATGATGATGATCTGATAATACCAATGAATGTGCAAACGAAAACAGTTAAAAACATAAAAATATCTCCAAGAACAGAAACAGTAATAGCTGTAGATATTGATGTAGATGAAGAAAGCGTAATATGTGGGAAAGAAATAAGAAAAGGGATATTCGTTGCAAATACCATTATTCCGTCAGAAGGAATAAAACACATAAAATTTTTGAATACAACTGAAAAGGAAGTAAATATATCAAAATTAACACTAGGTATAGATAAACTTAAAAATTATGATATACTACATTTCAAAAATACTTTAACCGATGAAAGCAGGTTCCAAAAAATTCAAAAAGAAATTCAAATATATAAGCTAGATAAGGAAGCAAAAGCTTCAATATTAGAAATCTGTAAAGAGCATCAAAACATTTTTCATTTAGATGGAGAAATTTTGACAAAAAATAAATTTTATGAGCAAAAAATTGGAACAACGGACAAAACACCGGTTTACATTAAAAACTATCGAATACCACACTCCAGTTTACAAGAAATAGAAAAACAAGTTGACAAACTATTAGACGAAGACATAGTTGAACCTTCCGTTAGCCCATACAATTCACCCTTGTTAATAGTACCAAAAAAGAGCGCGGGGGAAGAAAAAAAATGGAGACTAGTAGTTGATTATAGATCTTTGAATAAAAAAGTTGTAGATGACAAATTTCCATTAACCAGGTTAGAAGATGTACTTGATAAATTAGGTAAAGCGAAGTATTTTTTCGACTCTAGATATGACAAGTTCATTTCATCAAATTCCACTACATCCAAAATCGAGACCATTAACAGCCTTCTCAACAGATTCAGGTCATTTCCAATTTAAACGTTTGCCTTTCGGTTTGAAAATCTCAACAAATAGTTTTCAAAGAATGCTTTCAATTGCACTTAGTGGTTTACAAGCATCAGCATTTTTATACGTTGATGATATAATAGTTTTTGGAGCTAGTTTAAAAGAGCACAATAGGAATCTTGTAGAAGTTTTTAAAAGGTTACGTAAATATAATTTAAAATTGAAAATGTAATTTCTTGAGACCTGAGGTAGTTTACCTTGGACATTTAATCACAGATAAAGGTGTGACTACTGACCCTAGCAAATATTCAGTAATAAAAGATTACCCAACACCAACAGATTCTGACGAAGTACGCAGATTTGTAGCTTTTTGTAACTACTACAGACGTTTTATTCAGAACTTTGCTGACATAGCAAAACCATTAAATCAATTATTAAAGAAAAATGTGATTTTTAGCTGGTCACAAAATTGTCAGAGTTCATTTGAACTTTTGAAAGAAAAACTTATGTCGCCACCAGTACTAAGTTACCCAGATTTTTCAAAACCTTTTGTTTTGACAACAGACGCATCAAATTATGCACTGGGAGCTGTACTTTCTCAAGGAGAAATCGGTAGTGATAAACCCATAGCATTTGCTAGTAAATCATTAAATAAATGTGAAATAAACAAAGCGATAATAGAAAAAGAGTTGCTAGTCATTCATTGGGGAATAAATCATTTCAGACCATATTTGTATGGTAAAAGATTTATAGTGTATACAGATCATAGACCATTAGTTAGTTTATTTACCCATAAGAACCCATCATCTAAATTAACTAGGATAAGAATAGATTTAATGGATTATGATTTTGACATTATATTTAAGCAAGGTAAAATGAATACCAACGCCGATGCGTTGTCAAGAAAAGTTTTAAACTCGGAGAAATTAAAAGACATGGTACCAACAAATAATATCAATGTGTTAACACGAGGAATGAAAAATAAATTGACAGATAATAAAGAAGAAGAAACACCCGCGGACACTTTACCATTGGAGACTGATCATCTTCATATATGGGAGTGTATTTCAATATCTGATATTAGAGGAGTAAAAAAGTTAAAATTTGAGAATAAAGATAAAACTAAAGCTGGCCAAAAAATTGAGTTTAATGAATTTAAAAATGAGTTACATGTTAGATACAATCATAAGACATTATCAGAGTTAAAATTGATTTTGAAAAAATTGTTATCTCACGCAAAGCATGAACACATTAGTAAACTAGCGCTAGCGAATGATGATGAAATATTTAAAAAGATATCTATTCATAGATTTAAAGAAATTTTTAATGAAATACAAGAAAATGAAATCGAAGATTGTCTAGACATACTATTATATTCTCCTCCGAAAAGAATAGAAAATGAACAAGAAATGAAAGAATTAATAAAAGGATACCATGACTCAAAAACAGCAGGCCATTGCGGCATAAGACGATGCATAGGAAAACTCAAACAAAAATATGTGTGGAAAGGCATGAATAAAATGGTTAAAGACCATATTAACAAATGTAAAATCTGTAACGAAGTAAAAATTATTAAATATACAAAAGAAAAGTTGACAATAACAGATACACCAAATACATCATTTGATGTTGTAACAATAGATACAGTTGGTCCTCTTAGACCATCCAATACATACAGATATATACTAACAATTCAATGCGAACTTACAAAATTTGTAGAAGCGTTTCCTTTGATAACAAAAGACGCAGTGAGTGTAGCAAAAACGATAGTAGAAAAGTTTATTTTAAAATATGGTTGTTTTAGGAAATTAAAAACAGACAAAGGTACTGAATTTACGAACGAATTATTGACAAATATCTGTAAACTAATGAACATAGACAAAGTAACATCAACACCATACCATCATGAAACTTTAGGTACAGTTGAAAGAAACCATAGAGTTTTAAATGACTTCTTAATGACAATGGACGGGAAGGATAACTGGGATGAACTATTACCATACTACACATACTCGTACAACACCACTCCACATAGCACGACTCACTATACACCATTTGAATTAGTATATGGTAAATTATGCTCTTTACCTTGTGAAATTATTAAAAGCAAAGAATCATTCTAAAATTTAGACAATTATATAAATGAATTAAAAATTAAACTAAGATATGCACATAATCAAGCACAAGAAAATTTGTTAAAAAATAAACAACATAACTCCAATACACAAAAATATATTTACAAACCAAAATTTAAAACAGGAGACTACGTATATTTAAAAGTAGGAAATAAGAAAAAATTAGATAAACCTTTTAAAGGTCCTTTTAAAATTATATCACAAAACGGATCTAACAGTACTATAATTATAGACAATGTAGAAAAAAGAACTACACAATAATAATTTAATAAAAGCTAGAAATATGTAAACGTATATAAAAATATGTAAAACTATAATATAAAAATAATTTTGTCAATTATGATTACAAAATCATTTTTTTTATAGGGTAAGGGTGTTGTGTGTCTACAAACAATTAGTAAGTAAGGTCAGTAATGTAAACACACATGTGACTGCAATATTATGCAAGCAAAAAGAGTTATGACTCATATATATGTCACAAATTGGGCAAAGCGTTAGCGGCCACTTGCTTTGAAGAAACGATCAAATTGCAGCTTGCACATGTGGGTCACTTTTGTGAAGACATTTGTAGTGTTGTATTTTCTCAAGACGATGAACTCTGTAGAGCAACTGTGAAACGATTGGTTTCACAATTGATATTTCTCAATATGTGAGAAGTCAA
>NW_023467945.1:0-6253 GCF_013731165.1 Rhagoletis pomonella | reverse complement strand
AAGCCTCGTCTGCCAACGAAGCGGGCGAGTGCTGCTCGAAAAAGCCTCGGTTGTAAGATCCGAGCATAGCTCGAGATGCACTGCCTTTGTGGAAAAACAGAAAAAAACTGCAACGTATCCCTTGATAAGGGTTGTAGATCTAAGCACCGATGCTTTAATTTGGAATGGCCCAGCAAAATCTACTCCCGTTGTGGAAAATGGGAGTGAGACTCTGCAGCGCTCAGGGGGTAGAGCGGCCATTATTTGGGTGCGTGTTTGTTGCTTGTAAAGCGTGCACACTTTGCATTGAAAAATGCATTTTTTAATTAGAGGTTTTAGCTTTGGTACGTAGTACTCTTGCCTTACCATTTGGAGAATTAATCGTGTTTCTGCGTGAAGAAGCAGCGAGTGTAATAACTCCAAATATAGCTGGCAGAACCTCGATTCGGTAGGAAGAATTATTGGGTGCCTTTCATTATAGCTTAATGTGGAATGTGCTAATAGGCCATTAACCCGTAGAAGTCCGTCTTTGTCCAACGAAGGATTGAGAACAATAAGAGGACTTTTTTTGTTAAGTGACTTTTTATCTTGCAAAGCGCTTTTTTCGCTCGGAAAATGGCGTGATTGCGCTGCGTTGATAAGATGATTTTTGCATATTGAAATTCGTTATGTGTCAGATGTGGATAGGTGATTGTAGCTAACCCCTTTGATTTGTTGCGGGCATTGCTCACGAAGCGGAACATGTACGCAGTCACGCGGAGTGCTCGAGAGAAAGAAGAAAAGCGATCAAGAAAATCGACCTCTTCTTCGAGCGCGTGATATACCTCCACCTTGCGCTTTTCTGGTGGAGATGCACTGCATGCCTTTGACCTTGGCCATGCATCCATGAGAGTGGGGAATTTGCCAAGTCCTGCGGTTTGCAACCACGGGTGCCGAGGTCGGCTGGATTGTCTTGGCTGGCAACATGGCGCCATGTACCGGTTGGAAGATATTCCCGGATTTTGGAGGTCCGAATGGATATATACATCTTCCATGCACATGGTGGCTTTTCAAGCCAAGCTAGCACAATCTCTGAATCTGACCATAAGAATGTGTTGCACGATTCCAATTTGAGCTGTTTTCGAACAGTTGCGACCAGTTTTGCGAGTAAGACTGCACCACACAGCTCCAGGCGTGGCAAGCTTACCGTCTTCAATGATGCGACTTTGCTTTTTGCAACCAAGAGAGTGGAATATCTTTGGTTGCTAGCATCTGCGCGGATGTAAATCGCAGCGCAATATGCTTTTTCCGAGGCATCACAAAACCCGTGGATTTGGGTATCTTGCCCCGGAGTGAAATTAACCCATCGAGGGATTTCGATGTGGCAGATGGCTGGCAGATTTTCTGCGAACTGTTGCCATTTTGCCAAGGATATAGGTTTGGCACATTCGTCCCAATCAACGCCATCTAGCCAAAGTTCTTGAAGAAGAATCTTTGCTTGAATCATCACTGGCAATAGCCATCCTGCTGGGTCAAAAAGTTTTGCGACAGAAGATAAAATTTGTCGCTAGAGATCGAGAAGATCCTCCTTTGGAAATCTTTCTAAAATGGCCGGATGATTGGCCGTTAGTTTCTTGAGTATGAAACCAGCAACTTAAGCGCTTTGATCACTTGAAAAAGTGATTCAGTGGCGTTGTCAATATCATGACTTCCGGATAGGATGTCATCCACATACGTTTCGGTTTTAAGTATTGTGGCAGCCAAGGGAAATGTCGCTATCGTATCATCTGCTAATTGATGCAGGGTACGGATAGCGAGGTATGGTGCACAATTAACTCCGAACGTTACGGTTTTAAGATTGTAATCGGTGACAGGAGAGTCAACCGACGTGCGAAATAAGATTCGCTGAAAATCTTTATCGTCCTCATGGATGAGTATTTGACGATACATTTTTTCAATGTCGCCATTGAACACGAATCTGTGCATTCGCCACTGCAGAATGAGCAGCATGAGATCTGGCTGGAGTGTGGGACCAGTGTGCAACACGTCATTCAGGGAATTTCCTGAACCAGATGTTTTTGAGGCGTTGAATACCACGCGAATTTTGGTGGTTACCTTATCTGGTTTGACGACCGCATGATGTGGCAAGTAGAACGAGAAGTATTTGCCATTCGCTATTATCACGCATGGCTTCGTGTGCTCCATATGACCGAGGTCGAGATATTCTTGCAACACATTGTTGTACATTGTGCCTAAGTCTCCTTTTTTCTGGAGCGATCGATCCGGCTCGAAGGACCATGAATAATTCCAAATGGTCGCCTTTCGCACTCACCGTTTTTTTTGTATGCCCACTGGCTTTCCGCTTAAAGTAAACACTTGTTTTCGTTTTTAAAAAGTTATAAAATTCAACTCCGTTTATTCATGAGCTATATAAAAGCGTTCAAGATATATATATATATAAACGTTCACTTGGTCAAAAAGGATTTCAACTTCGCAAATTACTAATCCCCGGGGCGCGTGCGCGTTTATCGCTGGTAGTTGCTGAACTAACTTGTCGCTCATTTGGCACGACGATGGGAAGCGGCCGTGCGCGCTCGTTAATCATCTTTCGGAGTTCACACCGCTGCGGCCACAGGATGCGCGCACGGCCGCTGAATTGAGTTTAAGCGGCGGCTTAAACATCGTCCCCGCCCTGCAGGAATGCATTGCTGAGCGTCTCCTGCAGCTCTTTCAGGGCGCGGATCGTGTTGCCAAGGACGCGGTGGGTGGTGCGGCCCTGGAAATTGGCCGTTTGTAGGCCTTGGGGAGTGCGCGCGATCGTCCGTTGGGCGGTCTTCTTGCGCGGCGGTTGCGGCGCATGGTTGCGCGGGTTCTTCTGCGCCTTCTTCAGCGCCTTTTTCTTCGGCGGTGCGCGCCGCTTGACGCTCCTTGGGGCCTTTGTGGCCGGTTTCCTCTTCTTGGGCCCCTGTTCCCTTGGCCCCGTGCGCGCATGGGTGTTGGCTGCTACATGCAGCAGCGTGTGGTGCGCTAGCCCGCAGGTCTTGCAACTACCCGGCGAGTCGCATTCCCCGGTAGTGTGGGTGAGCGCAAGGCAGTTGACGCAGTAGCCCTGCGCGCGGGCTGCTCCCAACCGTTTCGGCGGCTTCATCGCCTTGAAGGCCGGGCACGTCCGCAATGCGTGGTACCGGTGGCAGAGCCGGCATTGTAGGCAGTTGTCTGTCGCTGCCGTTGGAGCCAGGGGGCATGCCTTCCGTGCTGCCATGATGTCTTCGATCTGGAAGTAGAAGCAAAGGCAGAGAAACGAGAAGTACTTGGGTACAATATTTAAACGGGAGGTTAAGACCCTTAATATACAAAAGGAAAAGATGTATAGAATTATTTATTGTGCTTTTGGAAGGAAGCACAGTTTGACAAGTGGCCGCGTGATAACTCCATTTTGCGTACGGATTTCTACGACACGTATGTGGTTATCAGGGCCGTGGCGAACGTTTTCGATTCGTCCCAATCGCCACTCGGTGGGGGGGAGCGAATCTTCTTTGATCACGACGAGGTCGCCTGGCTGAGGATCGCGTTGTGGGGTTTTCCACTTGTATCTCTTCTGCAGATCTTTGAGGTAATCTTCTTTCCAGCGGCGACTAAATTGGTGGTGAAGTGCTTTGACTTTCTCCCGCCGGTTTAGTAGAGAGAGGTCTTCCGCATTAGGCTCGGGAATGGCCAATAGCGGTGCACCTCGAAGGAAGTGACCCGGAGTAAGTGCTGTCATATCAGCTGGGTCTTGAGAAAGTGCGGATAGAGGCCTCGAGTTGAGGACTGCTTCAATTCGTACCAGAAGCGTCGTGAATTCTTCGAAAGTGAACTTGTGGGCTGCAGCGGTTTTCTTTAAACGGATTTTAAAGCTTTTCACTGCAGATTCCCACAAGCCGGCCATGTGGGGGGCGCTGGGTTGTATATATTGCCAGTTGATGCCTTGAGGGGCATATTTTTTGACAATGTCTGCGGAACATTCGTTAAGGAATTTAACGAAGTCGCGTTCTGTTGCGCGCTGGGCGCCAATGAACGTTTTTCCATTGGCGCTCATCATTTTTGAGGGAAAGCCTCGTCTGCCAACGAAGCGGGCGAGTGCTGCTCGAAAAAGCCTCGGTTGTAAGATCCGAGCATAGCTCGAGATGCACTGCCTTTGTGGAAAAACAGAAAAAAACTGCAACGTATCCCTTGATAAGGGTTGTAGATCTAAGCACCGATGCTTTAATTTGGAATGGCCCAGCAAAATCTACTCCCGTTGTGGAAAATGGGAGTGAGACTCTGCAGCGCTCAGGGGGTAGAGCGGCCATTATTTGGGTGCGTGTTTGTTGCTTGTAAAGCGTGCACACTTTGCATTGAAAAATGCATTTTTTAATTAGAGGTTTTAGCTTTGGTACGTAGTACTCTTGCCTTACCATTTGGAGAATTAATCGTGTTTCTGCGTGAAGAAGCAGCGAGTGTAATAACTCCAAATATAGCTGGCAGAACCTCGATTCGGTAGGAAGAATTATTGGGTGCCTTTCATTATAGCTTAATGTGGAATGTGCTAATAGGCCATTAACCCGTAGAAGTCCGTCTTTGTCCAACGAAGGATTGAGAACAATAAGAGGACTTTTTTTGTTAAGTGACTTTTTATCTTGCAAAGCGCTTTTTTCGCTCGGAAAATGGCGTGATTGCGCTGCGTTGATAAGATGATTTTTGCATATTGAAATTCGTTATGTGTCAGATGTGGATAGGTGATTGTAGCTAACCCCTTTGATTTGTTGCGGGCATTGCTCACGAAGCGGAACATGTACGCAGTCACGCGGAGTGCTCGAGAGAAAGAAGAAAAGCGATCAAGAAAATCGACCTCTTCTTCGAGCGCGTGATATACCTCCACCTTGCGCTTTTCTGGTGGAGATGCACTGCATGCCTTTGACCTTGGCCATGCATCCATGAGAGTGGGGAATTTGCCAAGTCCTGCGGTTTGCAACCACGGGTGCCGAGGTCGGCTGGATTGTCTTGGCTGGCAACATGGCGCCATGTACCGGTTGGAAGATATTCCCGGATTTTGGAGGTCCGAATGGATATATACATCTTCCATGCACATGGTGGCTTTTCAAGCCAAGCTAGCACAATCTCTGAATCTGACCATAAGAATGTGTTGCACGATTCCAATTTGAGCTGTTTTCGAACAGTTGCGACCAGTTTTGCGAGTAAGACTGCACCACACAGCTCCAGGCGTGGCAAGCTTACCGTCTTCAATGATGCGACTTTGCTTTTTGCAACCAAGAGAGTGGAATATCTTTGGTTGCTAGCATCTGCGCGGATGTAAATCGCAGCGCAATATGCTTTTTCCGAGGCATCACAAAACCCGTGGATTTGGGTATCTTGCCCCGGAGTGAAATTAACCCATCGAGGGATTTCGATGTGGCAGATGGCTGGCAGATTTTCTGCGAACTGTTGCCATTTTGCCAAGGATATAGGTTTGGCACATTCGTCCCAATCAACGCCATCTAGCCAAAGTTCTTGAAGAAGAATCTTTGCTTGAATCATCACTGGCAATAGCCATCCTGCTGGGTCAAAAAGTTTTGCGACAGAAGATAAAATTTGTCGCTAGAGATCGAGAAGATCCTCCTTTGGAAATCTTTCTAAAATGGCCGGATGATTGGCCGTTAGTTTCTTGAGTATGAAACCAGCAACTTAAGCGCTTTGATCACTTGAAAAAGTGATTCAGTGGCGTTGTCAATATCATGACTTCCGGATAGGATGTCATCCACATACGTTTCGGTTTTAAGTATTGTGGCAGCCAAGGGAAATGTCGCTATCGTATCATCTGCTAATTGATGCAGGGTACGGATAGCGAGGTATGGTGCACAATTAACTCCGAACGTTACGGTTTTAAGATTGTAATCGGTGACAGGAGAGTCAACCGACGTGCGAAATAAGATTCGCTGAAAATCTTTATCGTCCTCATGGATGAGTATTTGACGATACATTTTTTCAATGTCGCCATTGAACACGAATCTGTGCATTCGCCACTGCAGAATGAGCAGCATGAGATCTGGCTGGAGTGTGGGACCAGTGTGCAACACGTCATTCAGGGAATTTCCTGAACCAGATGTTTTTGAGGCGTTGAATACCACGCGAATTTTGGTGGTTACCTTATCTGGTTTGACGACCGCATGATGTGGCAAGTAGAACGAGAAGTATTTGCCATTCGCTATTATCACGCATGGCTTCGTGTGCTCCATATGACCGAGGTCGAGATATTCTTGCAACACATTGTTGTACA
>NW_023467944.1:0-6254 GCF_013731165.1 Rhagoletis pomonella | reverse complement strand
TTTTTTTCTCACTTGCCTTTTCTCTTCATCCTTAGCTGCGGTATATGTATGTACATATGTACATACATACATAAACATATATGTACGGTTGTGCCGAGCTGAGATTTGCATTTTTTGTCTCTCGTTTTTTGGACATTAACTGTGAGCAGTTCGATTAGGAAATTCAATTGTTGTGCAACTATAGTCACGGCCACGTACCATTTGATTTGTAAGAACATTGTATCGAAATAAATTACAAATAAGTTAAAAACACAGTGCGTTTAGTGGTTTTAGACATTCATAGCTGCAAAAAAAGGCTTTGTAGCTCAACATTTTTTGGTGACCCCGACGTGATAGCCGTGACAATTTAGTTGTGCAAAAAGAAAATCAATTCAACAGACATTTAGTTATTTAACAATAATAGTTGTTGTGCTGCGCGACAACTTCCATTCTTGCTGTACATATGTATTTTCGTGCATAGTACATACAATCCGTTCTTTGTAATCACCACTGTGATTTGGAGCAATTGTGGTGTGATTGTTAAACGGTCAAAACTGTAACTTTGCGTACATACATAGCCCTTGGCTAGTACATACAATCCGTTCCTTGTAGTCTGGACGGTAAACTTGCGAGTTTGTGGCGTGATCATTAAACGGTTAGGACTATAACGTTACATACATACATCACGGCTGTCGTTTGCATTCTGCATCCATCGCTTAGCAGTTGATATATATTTTTGCATACGTTTGTTTTATATTCGTTGCGTTGCTGAGAAAACATCCACTCAAGTTGTTCTTCTCGAACCTTCAATATGTCGCTTAGCCCAGCTAATGGTACTGCCAACGGGGAAGGTTCATCAAACATTGCCCCAGCGAGTGGGCAAGTGTCTTCAGACCGAGTGTTGTTTTTGAAGTCGAAAACAATGTCCCTATTCAACCGGCTTGAGCGCACAGCGGCAGAAATGGACGTGGAAAAGCTTCAAGGCATGGATGAGTACGACTTAGCAGCAATTGTCGAATTATTAGGTGAATTAAAATCAGCCTTTACTGTCGCTCACACCAGTTTGGAGGAACTAGATTTCCATTCCATTGCCAGTGTTCTTCCCTGCAAATTTGATTCCACGGTAACAAATCTTAAGGCGAACCTGCAACGAGAGATTGGGAAACGTACTACATCCCGCCACTGCTCGACATTCAGAGCGAACGCCGGCGATTCCCAGTCCATCATCGTGAATGCTAATCCTTCTCGCTTGCCTTTGCTGACGTTGCCTAAATTTAGTGGTGCTTACACTGAGTGGATGAACTTCCTTTCGATGTTCATCTCTGTCATCGACAAGGATAGCGACCTAACGCAAACCGATAAACTGCAGCATCTTCGTTCCTGCTTGAGTGGTGCAGCACTGGATACCATACGATCGCTAGAGATAAACGAGGCTAACTACAAAATTGCGATAGAACTTCTTAAAAAACGATTTGATAACAAAAGACTTATCTTTCAGGCACACATCAGGGAGATCTTTGGGTTGGAAAGGGCAGGCACATCCGTTAGCAAGCTACGAGAGTTGAGGGACAAAGTCACTTCGCATATACGCGCGTTGCAATCACTTGCGTCCAAGGAACAAATCGCAGACTGTATAATCATACAATTGTTAACTCAGAAGCTGGACAAGGCAACCCAAGCCAAATGGGAGGAGAATTCTTCAAGCAACGAGCTGCCGTCGTGGGACCAGTTAGCTGACTTTTTAGAGAAGCGCTGTCGAACACTCGAAAACGTAGAGCATGCCATGGTAGAGCAAGGATTTCAGGTTGGAAAAAGTGGAAAAAACGTGAGTACCAATCAAAATAAATCATTTCTTGCTTCGAAAACCTCTGCGTGTGGTTGCGCATTTTGTGGATCGGCAGATCATCTCATTTACCACTGTCAACGGTTCGCAAATTTATCGCCAAACCTTCGTCAGAAAGAGACCAAGAAACTTTCTCTTTGCCTTAATTGTCTAAAGGCGGGTCATCAGATGCGAGATTGTAAATCTGGATCTTGTCGCAAATGTCAATCGAAGCACCACACCCTTCTACATTTTGATCGTACAAATATAGCTTCACCTGCAACTCGAGGTGCGGCTTCTCAATCAACTACAGCTCAGTCGAACGCAATGATTGCAACGTCGCCTGTCCTTCCACAAGCCCTTACTTCACAATCTCCATCTGATGCTGTGTTTTTAGCCACTGCGATAATTCATGCTAAAAATCGTGCCGGAACTTTCGTCCCATGCCGCGCACTGTTGGACTCTGGTTCCCAGCCGCACTTTATTACAACTCGTTTCGCCAATCAATTACAACTTCGTAAAACCAAATCCTCGGCTGCCATTTCGGGCATTGGGGATGCCAATTTCTCCACAGAGGGTTACTCGGTCGATGTCGTTCTGAGGTCGCGGACTTCAGATTTTTCTACACGTATTACAGCCGTTGTTGCGCAAACAATCACTGAAAATCACCCTAGTTTTTCGGTGGTCACGGCGGACTGGAACGTTCCTTCAAACATTCAACTAGCTGACCCGAATTTTAACTTACCACAGCGCATTGATTTGCTCATCGGAGCAGGATTGTTTTTCGAACTACTTTGTGTGGGGCAGATTCAGTTGGCGCCCGGTCTGCCAATACTTCAAAAAACTCTACTGGGCTGGGTGATATCCGGCGGTGGTCAACAGTCTTCAAAGCTCTCGTCATTTATAGTTAACAAAAGGTCTTCCAGCTGCGAAGATTCCAGCACTAGACTGGACGATTTAGTACGTCGTTTTTGGGAGGTTGAGCATGTTTTCGAACCAATCGTTAGGACAACAAAAGAAGAGCTTGACTATGAGGCGCACTTCAAAAATAATCTTTCGCGTTTGCGCTCCGGTGAGTACTCAGTTCGACTGCCACTGAAGCTCGCTCCTGAGGCATTAGGCGATTCGTATCTGCAAGCTAAGCGCCGTCTCGAAGGTCTTGAGCGGAAACTAGCCCGAAATCCTCAATTGAAGGAAAAATATTCGGCATTTATTCAGGAGTATCTTGACCTCAATCACATGTCGTTGGTCCCCAGCGCATCCGTTCAAGAGTGTAAATATTTCTTACCTCATCATTGCGTCATTAAAGATGATAGCTCCACAACAAAGCTCAGAGTCGTATTTGATGGTTCTGCTTCCACAACCTCGGGATTGTCTTTGAACGACTTACTCATGGCGGGGCCATCGATTCAGCCCAAACTCTTCGATATTCTCGTTCGATTTCGCTCATTCCCCGTTGCACTCACCGGAGACATATGCAAAATGTATCGGTGCGTTCGAGTCGCTGCACCCGATAACATGCTGCAATGCATATTGTGGCGTAACTCGCCAGAAGATGAATTCAGCGCTTATAAGCTGGATACAGTTACATATGGAACCAAGCCAGCAGCGTTTCTGGCCATACGGGCAATGCATCAGCTCGCCTCGGATGAGTCCTCATCTTACCCCTTAGGCGCACAAATCGTTATGCGCGACTTCTACGTAGATGATCTGATATCCGGTGGAAACACGGTAGAAGAAGTACTCGAAATCAGGCATCAAACGACCAGCCTCCTCGCTCGTGGCAATTTCCGCTTACGGAAGTGGTGCTCCAATAGCCAGGAGGTTCTGGGTGACATCCCTGATGCTGATAGAGAAAGTTTCCTGAAATTTGATGACGGTAGCAACATCACCAAAGCGTTGGGTCTTGTATGGGATCCACTCAAGGATAGTTTCTTGTTTGCTTTCACTCCCCGAATTACACCTGGCAGAAATTCCAAACGTTCTGCATTGTCTACCATAGCTCGTTGCTATGATCCACTTGGACTTATTGGTCCGACTCTAACCAAGGCGAAAATTATTCTGCAGCGTATGTGGAGGGACAAACTTGAGTGGGACGAGAGCCTACCGCAATCGCTTGATACAGCTTGGTCTGCGTTCTGCAAGGACTTCGTCGACGTGCATCACTTATCATTCCCGCGTTACATCGGAGCCACACATGAAGTCCACGCATTTTGCGATGCCAGCCTCGAGGCATACGGCGCTTGTATTTATGCTCGCTCAATCAAAGATGGCAATATTCAAGTTCATCTATTGTGTTCAAAGGCTCGAGTCGCCCCGTTGAAGACACTTACTGTGCCAAAGCTAGAGCTCTGTGCTGCTGGTTTACTAGCGCATTTAGTAGCCGAAATCGCAAAAATGAAGGTGTTTGATTGCTCCTTTTATTGCTGGTCGGACTCGACTGTGGTGCTGTCGTGGCTAAAGGAAGTACCCTCTAAATTCAACGTATTTGTAGCTAATCGGATTTCTAGTATACAGCAACTTACAGAGGGCATGCAGTGGCGCTACGTCCCTACAGCCATGAACCCAGCGGATATTTTGTCTAAGGGAGCTGCGCCTGCTGAGCTGTCACGTTCAACGCTTTGGACCCACGGTCCTCCATTCTTGCAGGTAGCAGAGCACGATTGGCCAGACATCACGGTGTCCCACACCAAACTTCCAGAAATTCGCCAAAGGGCTCTGGTGACTTTAAACGATAGAATCGATATCTCACTCTCTTTTAAATACATAAACTCTTTTAGCAAGATGCAACGCATTTTTGGATACGTGCATAAATTTTTAAACATTCGCAGATCGAAAGGAACGCCGCATCTCACCTGTGAAAACGTTCATCCAGGAACTCAACTTTTAATTCGCCTCGTTCAAAGAGCGCGGCTTTGGTCAGAGTACGATGCGCTGAAGAACAACAAAAGTGTCCACTCTTCGAGCAGCATCGCGTCGTTGTCACCATTTTTGGATGACCTGGGAGTTATTAGAGTTGGTGGCCGACTAAAGCATTCAACGCTCGGCTTCGAAGCACGACATCCAAGCATTCTTCCAAAGGATCATCCTTTAACGTTCGCCATAATTACGTATTTCCATCGCAAGTGTCACCACGCAGGCCCCCAGTCCCTTCTAGCTTCAATTCGCATGCAGTACTGGCCTATAGGTGGAAGAAAGACTGTGGCACGCGCCCTACGAAAATGCGTCATATGCTGCAGATCAAAGCCACGACTTTTCGAGCACATCATGGCGGATTTGCCAAAAGAGCGCATTCAAGCCTCGCGTGCCTTTATCATCTCTGCAGTGGACTATTGCGGACCATTCTATTATAAGCCCGAAGCGCGCAGTAAATCGCCCCAGAAATGCTATATCAGCGTATTCATTTGTTTTGCAACAAAGGCCGTTTGGATGGAACTGGTTAAGGACCTTTCAACTGGTGCTTTTCTGGATGCCCTAAAACGATTTGTCGCTACGCGTGGTACACCAAGCTGCATCTGGTCTGACAACGCAACCAATTTTGTAGGCGCTAAGAACGAGTTGAAAGATTTACGACGCGTGTTTCTCAGTGAAAAGCATCGTACAGAGGTTCACACGCACTGCCTTAACAATGGTTTCGATTGGCGATTCATACCGCCTCGTTCGCCGCACTTCGGTGGCCTTTGGGAGGCCGCAGTAAAAATGGCAAAGCAGCATTTGTATCGCACTGTTGGAACTGCAATTCTTGGTTTCGACGAATTGCGCACCTTGGTATGTGAAATCTCTGCCATAATTAATTCTCGCCCACTTGTGCCAATTTCAGAGAATCCCGACGATATTGACGTATTGACGCCAGGTCATTTTCTTATCGGTGGCCCCCTTACAGCACTTCCAGAACCGGACCTTACGCCTCTAAATTACAATCGGCTCGATCGGTGGCAGCGCGTTACCTATTTGCAACAAATCTTCTGGAGGAGGTGGAGTGAAGAATACTTAACTCTTCTCCAGCAGCGCGCCAAGTGGCGCACTCCACAGCCCAATATCCAAATCAACGACGTGGTATGCATCAAGGATGAAAATTCTGCGCCTCTAAAGTGGCCTTTGGCTCGCGTCACTGAAGTCATCACTGGTACAGACGGTGTTGCTCGAGTTGCGGTTCTGCGTACCTCTACTGGCACTACGCGTCGAGCAGTGAATAAGCTGTGCGTCCTTCCTGTTAAGGATTCTGTTGAATGCCCTGACCTTTCAACGGAGGGGAGGATGTTCGGAGCAGCAGCTGGAACCTAACTAGAAGAAATTCATTTACATCATACTTATGTGCACTGCCCTGCGTGGTAGTTAAAAACTAGCTTTGTAATACCATAACTTAATATTCCTTTAATTTTTAGTGCATTTGGCCACCTTAATCTTATCACTTGCGCTCAATATTAGTATCAATCATTCTTGTAGTTTTTTT
>NW_023467943.1:0-6254 GCF_013731165.1 Rhagoletis pomonella | reverse complement strand
TCTTTGTACGACGAGAGAGGACTTTACTTCTCAATTGCCTACTCAGCGCAAAGTAGCACTTGTTGGCAAGAGTGATTCTCTGTTGGATTTCAAGGCTGACATTATTATTGGTGTTAATGCTGGTTCCCAAATAAACGAAGTCGTCTACTTTTTCAAACAGTTTCCTTATTAGTTTAAATTTCATCCAGCAACATGCGATCAGCTGTTTTTCGTACTGGCAAATTCTTACAAATAAAAATTTATCCAGTAAAATCCAGTAAAAACTTGCAACCTCAACTGTAATTTTTCGCTCTCTCAATTTCCCCTACTTTGCAAGTTTTTGCGTGCGAAAACGCCAAAACAAAAAAATTCGTAAAAAAAAATTTTACTGGATTTTACTGGAAATGAGTAAAAAAACGCAACTATTCTTAATCTACACTTACACCATGATTCAATAATACAAGGTTGGATAACCTGACAGTTGTCTCGCTCCCGCATTCTGCCTTAACCTGTGTTGCTTTTTTTATTTATAGCAACTACTATTAAAATACATGGAGAAGTATGGTCTTCGTATGAAAAGTTCAACAGGCAACACTGCCGATATTTTCATCGATTGTTTCTTGGAAATTAAGTTTCTGTGTGTCCGCCGACGTTTGGCTGGTGCAGCCCACTCGGAACTACAACTGCAGCGATTTATTTGTGCAAGTGCAGCGGTTGCATACTTGCAAGTAAGTACAAGGCCCCATAAAAGTGAAGATGCAAATATTAATAAAGATTTTTTTTTGTGTGCAGCCCAGGATCACTGTGTGTTCGTCCGTGGTCGCTGGTGCAGGTCATTTTACAACTGCGTCCAAGTACGAAAAGTGGTATAGAAGAAACAAGGAGGATGCTGTCCGCATCCGAAAATTTACATTTTTGAAAATTCAAATGTAATTCAGTATAAGATGTAATTTTTCAAAGTAACAAATATAATAATTAACGAGACTGATTGGAGAAAAAAGGACAAATCATTACCGAAAAACAAAAAAAAAAATAACGCGCAAGTTTAAGTGTCAAGTGTCAAGTGCAACAACACGCAAGGTTAAGGGTCAAGTGTGTATCAAATGGGATGGGTTGCCTTTACATTTGATATTGTCACATGGTAAACAAATATGGTAGGTGTTACCATGTTTAACAAAAAGAAAAAAAGTGGGTCCATTTATCTATTGAAAATTGGTTGAAACAAGCCTTTAAACCTTTATAGAAAGTGGTTCGGTTTTCGGTTCGGATCAAACATTTGTGGAATATTTCGGTTCGGATTATGGTTCAGTTAATTAATAGAAAAAAGCGGTTTTCCGGTTCAAAACCGGTTCACGTCCCTGATTTTAATTGCATATTTGTATATTTCTCCATATAGACTGCTGAGTGGAAAATCGACCTATCTCGACAGCCAGTTCGAAAACGCCCTATCTCAAAAAATTTTTCAAGTACGCCCTATTTCAGAATTTGGCTTAAGAACGCCTTATTTCAGAATTCGTTTCAAAAACGCCCTATCTCAGCTGCCGATTAAAAAACACCCTATATCAGCACATTTTCAATAAATTTGAAGTGAAGTGAATACTGAGGTAGGGCGTTCCTCAAACAAATCCTGAGATAGAGTGATTTTCAATAAAATTCTGAAATATGGCGTTTTTGAAAAGTTTTTTGAGATAGGGCGTTTTCGAAGTGCGGGCAGTCGATATACACCCCTATGCAGTAATTTCGAAATTCGTAGGCCATCTTCGAAAGTCGTAATGTTGGTATGCCTGAATCCGACGTAGCTGTCATTTTTATTTATTTGTCGGAAATTTTGTACGAATAGCAACTCGTGTCGGAGCGAAAAATTTTTTTAAAATATCAATAAAACGAAGTGTGTAAACGCAAAAATATGTATGTTAGTTGAAGTGTGAATAGAAAAAAAATTATTATTAAATGTTTACAAAATTAACAGATCGAAGATCATTTCGCATGAGCGAAAGGCCGGACATTGGTCTAGGCTTTGTAAAAGGACCTAAAGAGGATGTGGTGGAATTTTGCGAAAGCGTTTCAAGAATTAAAGCGGTACAATATCTAGTGAAATGCCAATCTCCTTTGTATATTAATGCAACTGTTAGCTGTTCTTCCTCCTGGGAAAAAAGTGCACCGGCTACTGAAACCTTTGTATTCTACTTAACTAAGGAAAAGTATTTTCAAATAATGATTAAACTAAGTTTTTTTTAATTTCACTATTCACTTGCGATTATATTTATTTTGATTTGTTTCTGTCAAATAGGGATACATCGACACAAGTAAATCCAAGTACATACTCGATACTTTTCTCAATTCACCAAGTACTCGATACTTTTTACTGCGATCCAAGTAGGTATCAAAAAAAAAAGTACTTGTATCGGAAGCGCAAAACTTATTATGCTTCAACATCTTTTTTGAAAAGCAATCCATTTGAGGAATGGGAAGATATGCGCACTACATTTCCGCAGCTATATAAGCACGCGCGTCTATACATAACGGTTGTTGGGTCATCTGTTCCTTGCTAGAGGCTTTTCTAAAAAACAGGTACAACTATCAGACATGCTCTAAAATTCGAAAATTTGAAATCGACTCGATTTCGATAATTTTCTCGATGGTTTTTAACCCAACAATTTACAAGTCTCGCATTAAAATGATTTATTTCATATCGCTGCTGCTTCTTTTACGGTTTCCAATTAGAATATTCAGTATTTTCATCAGCTATAATTAAAATGCATTTGGAAAATCGAGTCGAGTTCAAAGTTTCGAATTTCAGAACATGCCCGTATATCAAAATCTCGCCTTTCAGGAAATGATTAGGAAAAGTTGATTTTTTTTGGAAAATATAACAAAAAAGGAGTTATTTTATCAAACTTATTTTATATGAAAAACCTTTATCTATTAATCTGGTAAAAATGTATTCTATTGTTTTGGTATGAAAAAATATTAGAAGATAAATAATCTTCTAAAAATGCAAATTTTTTCTGAAAAAAATTCAATGACTTTAAAAAATTTGCAAAATCGTAGTTCTATGTGCAAGTACTCGATACCTTTCCGATACTGAGTAGGTATCGATACCTTGTACTCATTTCAGTAATACCTTGATGGTATCGATTTATCCCTACTGTCAAAGCAGCTGATTAAGAACTTCGAATTTCACTATTTTAGTTGGCAACGCCGTTGATAGTTCTGATCGGTTTACATATCAATTTTCGAATTTTCTGAACGGAGCTACGAATTCGAAACTACGAACTTTCGAATTACAGCATACGGGCGATAGTCCCTTTGAATATAGTATTTGTTTGAATTCTATTAATTTCTTTAATATATACTAGAATTTTAATGAAGCCATGATTCATTTTGACTGTTTGGGAATATTTGCCGATGAGATTTTTCTTTGGTCAGAATTTTATGTGAATAAAATTCTCTCATTCTTCATTTATTTTATTTTTAATATTTATATACCATTTTTATGGCCTTATTCATAAAAAATAAAGTAGCCTTATAAACGGTTTATAAATCGAAAATGTTTGAAAACGTCAATTTATAAAGCTCTTTAAACCTACTTTATTTTTTATGAATAAGGCCATTAATCTAATATATATAAAATAATTGCCGTTTTCGTTGTGCCGAGCTAACTCAAAAGCTACTGCATAGATTTCAGTCAAATCTTCAGAGGTTATACCTTGCATATATGGTCCTATTATAGGCTACTACTAGAAAACTCACTAGGTGGCGCTGGGGTCGAGTTATTTATAAAATTGATTTAGTTCAAATTCAAAACGTGTGTTACCGCTGGAGTTGAGATATTTATAAAAGTCGTATTTATGCACCGCTTTCGTTCAAATTCAAAGTATGCGCTACCAGCATGATGAAAAAAGCATTTGCGAAAAGCGGACCGGATAAAAGCCCTTTTTATAAACCGATTTTGTTAATGCAAATTCGAAACTTTTATTACTTTCATGATGATTTTTTTTTCATCCGAAACATATATGTACATACATACATAAAATGATAGCCGTTTTCGTTGTTCGGACTAAACTCAAAAACCAGTCAAATTGTCGGAGGTTATACCTTGCATATATAGTCCTATTATAGCCTACTAGACAACACGCTGGTGGCGCTGGAGTAGAGTTACTTATAAAAGTCGTATTTATTAACCGATTTCGTTCAAATTCGCAAAGTGAGCTACCTGAATGATGATTCTTGGCCTCCTATAACTGAAAACACTTATCTGTGCTCTTTAGTTTCCTTATAAGGACTTTTATTGGCTTACATGGTACATCGAACCAGTGTTGCCAACTCCAAAGATACAAAAATCCCATTCTCCTTTGGAAAACGCCCTGTTTATCCCATTTTAAAATTCCAAAATCTCATTTATGAATATTAAATATTAAAACTTTTTAAGAACAATTTACATAAAGACCACATGTTGATTTTTTTAAATATTCGTAATGTTTTTCGAGCTAATTTTTTTTTGGTATTTTCTATAAAAATACCGTCCGAGGTTTAACCGAAATCATATGACACATTCACTCTTTATACAAAATTTAGGAAAACTCAACAAATTTTCGTAAAAATTTCAGTATTGTTTAATCTAACGGTCTTATTCATAAAAAATAAAATAAGTTTAAAGAGCTTTACAGAGTGA
This sequence comes from Rhagoletis pomonella, assembly GCF_013731165.1. Lineage (NCBI taxonomy): Eukaryota > Metazoa > Arthropoda > Insecta > Diptera > Tephritidae > Rhagoletis > Rhagoletis pomonella. The sequence goes on along the minus strand of NW_023467943.1, from coordinate 1,600 downwards.
CGTTTTCATACAAATTCTCGATTTATAAAGCAATTATAATGTTCTTTATTTTTTGTGAATTTGAGTGTAAAATATTTTTGTGTATACAGTTCTACAGCCCAAACAAATTTAGTGTAAGCAAGTTTCAAACGGCTTTAATATGAAATTCATGCTTTTATGGAAAAAAGTGCAAAAATCCTATGTGCGCTGAATAGTGACTCGATCCACTAGTCACAAAATACTGTCCCACCCGTCACAAGCTTAAAGTGTTTTTTTCACATATAATAATGCCATAAAAGCATACATAGACCTTATCATTATACTAACTACATTAGAGAAAGCCGCTATGCAAGAAATATTTTGATATAAAGTTTGCCTAAAATGGCAAACGAATCCATCCACTCAGAGGTAGGTGTTGTCGTTGTCTCAGCCGTCACTCTTAGGGAATATGAAAATTTTCTGTGTAAACCATATAACTAAGTTTTTTACGTTATTAGTTTCGTATTAAACTGATATTTGAATTCAGATATTAACAGTTTGAAACTTGCCAAATTAAGGGTTAAAGAGAAATTACTTAAAGTTTGAGGAAAAACAAGTTTAAATGTCCCACCCGTCATGTTGGAATGAGCAGCAAATACAAAAAAAAAACCAATAGAACCATAAAATTGTATTTAGCTAAAAATCCCATAATGATACGCAAAATCCCACGCGCCCTTTTATGGTGCGAAAATCCCAAATTATGGGCGAAATCCCACGAGTTGGCAACACTGCATCGAACCTATGTTGAAGTTGCAAGATCATAGAAGAATATTACGCACGCTTGGCAGAGATCTCACAGGTGGAAATAAGACCATCGGTAAAACTTATGACATCGAAAGGGATTAGTATTCCATATGGTATCACAGCGCTACTATTCTTGGCCTATGTGTGAGGAGGATTCTGCTCTTTATTCGTTTCAATTCAAACTAAAAATCTTTACTTTACACGCCGTTTTTGCTTTTAAACGCTATTTTTGTATTGGCCAACGCAAAATATCTTATTAGGCGCCGTGAAGCAAGTGGAATCTGTTTTAATTCAAATTTTCTACAAAAAACGCATTTCACCACTACCTTTTCAAAAAAGGAGATGAAATTGTTACCCGCCTTCTCTTTCCTTCTCAAATGCAACCTTAAAAGGCAGTCGGATGTCCCAAATGTCAATATTTATCCAACTTTGTATTATTGTATTATTGTCGGCCGCTGTGGTGTAGTGGTAAGCAGTGCGTGCTTCCACTCCGCAATGCCTGGGTTCAACCCCTGGTAAAAGCAACATCGAAAAAAAAAATAGAAAAAAGGGTTTTTCTTAACAGCGGTCGTCCCTCGGTAGGCAATGGCAAACTCCCGAGTTTATTTCTGCCATGAAAAACAGCTTCTCATAAAAATACAATCGCCGTTCGGAGTCGGCGTTAAACCCCTCCTCTTTGTGTGACAACATCAAGGCGCACGCCACAAATCGGAGGAGAAGCTCGGCCAAACACTAACATATGTGTAAGCGCCAATCTATTATTATTATTATTATTATTATTATTATTAGGGTCTTTCCCGTATGTAACGCGGGATGCCGCGGGTGCCCAAAATAGCCC
>NW_023467942.1:0-6256 GCF_013731165.1 Rhagoletis pomonella | reverse complement strand
TAGATTATAAAGTACTTATATATAATACAGTCATTAAGCCTATATGGATGTATGGTATTCAACTGTGGGGTACGACCTGTGCAACCAACATTCACAGTATCCAAAGATTCCAATTTAAAACGCTAAGGACTTTAACGGGAGCACCGTATATGTCCGCAATGAAAATATACATAGGGACCGTAGTATACCGATAGTTAAATCTGCAATCGGCAGCTGCAGAGAAGAATATAAAACGAAACTGCGTAACTACCCAAATTCAGTGGCAAGTGGCCTGTGCAACACAACAAATATAACACGCCTGCGAAGAAGAGATCTACCAGCCTTTTGTTGAGCGACATTAAACCAACAGGGCTCAACCTCAGTGTTTGAGATATATCGGAGATGTATCGGAGAGGAAAGAAGAGATCCATTGAAGAAGACTGGGCTGAAAGCCGATTATGTCGAGTTTACGGATGAGTAACGAGTGACATACTTTTTCAAAAGCTTTACTGAAATCGGTGTATATTACGTCGGTATGAGCATTTTCTCTAAAACCGTTTTAGACATAAGTTGTAAACTTCAATAAATTAGTGATAATAGATTTTCATTTAGAAAACCCGTGTTGAGATAGTAAATTTCCAGAAGATATAGAATATGTCAGCGGATTAACAATAATTGTTTCGAATAATTTGAGGATAGAAGAGAGCTTCGCTATGCCTTGATAGTTTTCTATAGAAGACCTGCTGCTGCTGAAAGATTCCTTCGAAGCTGACGGAAAAAAACGACATGTTTTAGTGACAAGTTTAATAGGGTTATTAGAGGTTCACAGATATTCTCAGCGCAGTTTTTAAGGAAACAGGTCGGAATATGATCAGGTCCAGGCCTAAGTGACGCTTTTAGGATTTTTAAATAGTGCGCAACTTCATCGGAATAAATTACTGGAATAAAAGCTGAGTTAATCGTACTAAGTTCATACAGAAAATAAATAAACGACCAAACATGTTAGCAATGAGTGTGCCTTATGCTTTGAATTTACGAAACCGTAAAATGATTTAGGATTGTTGATTAAATTCTTTTTAATTTTACATAAATATGACTTATAACATTTAATGCAAACTAGCTATTCCTTAAAAACCGAGTACTTTATGTAATCACTGTATAAGCCTGTTCTTTTATACAGTTGAAGAGCATGCGACTTTTTATTTTTAAATTTTTTAAGCTCTTTAGTGAACCATAATTGTGTTGATTCTTCATGAACAATATTACGTTTTGGTACATACTTTCGAAGTGCAATGGGGTATAGTCGTTGCGCTGGGTATGCAGTTATAGTTGCATGGCTATACTCAATCCCGACTCTTGCGTCCTCGTTCGCGCACTCTGGGCAACGTGAGCAGTCCATGTGCAAGGTACGGTAACCAATCCGACTGGAGCCTTGGGTCAATTCAGAAAGAGAGGGAGCTTCGGTGGGGCCACTCCTACTTATTCAGCTTAAGGGCTCAATGAAGTATGCAGCGTCTGTCCACCAGTAGGTGCGGCTGCAAGCGGGTGTCTGCTTGTAGCAAGCGGCTCGCTATGTAAACGTGTATTTGGTAGCGAAACCACCCCCGTCGTTGTGCGCTGGGTTTGGGACCCCCCACGTAAAAACCACTTCCAGTGAAGAAGCATGGCAAAGCCTTGAATAAGGGCCCCCCCCTTATGATGACAACCACGGCAAACGTTTAAAGGACTACGATTTGAGGGCATGCACCTGGAAAGTCCGGACTCTTAATGGGGAAGGTGCCTCTGCCCGGCTGGTTTATGTCCTCGTAACGACAAAAGCTGACATCACCGCCATCCAAGAAATGCGTTGGACGGGGCAAGGCAAACAATGTCTGGGGCCTTGCGACGTCTACTACAGCTGCCATGTAAAGGAGCGCAAATTCGGAGTTGGATTTGTGGTGGGAGAGAGACTCCGTCGCCGAGTACTGTCGTTCACCCCGGTGGACGAGCGTCTAGCCACAATCTGCATCAAAGAGAGATTCTTCAACATATGGCTCATCTGCGCCCATGCCCCGACGGAAGAGAAGGATGAGGCACCCAAGGATCCCTTCTATGAGCGCTTGGAGCGCACATACGAGCGCTTCCCCCGTCATGATACTAAAATCGTGCTTGGCGACTTCAATGCCAGGGTGAGCGAGGAAGGGATCTTTGGAACCATCGTCGGAAAATTGAGCCTCCACGACGAAACGTCCGACAATGTATTGAGGCTCATCGACTTCGCCGGGTCCCGAAAATGGTAGTATGCAGTACTAGGTTCAAGCATAAAAAGATCCATCAAGCTACGTGGCTGTCTCCGGATCGAAAAACGAGAAAACAAATCGATCATGTTATGATAGACGGAAGACACGCTTCCAATGTTTTAGACGTACGCACCCTCCGAGGCCCAAACATCGACCCGGACCACTATCTTGTTGCGGCCAATATAAGCACCCGCCTCTGCGCAGGAAACAATGTGCGCCCAAATATGCAAGAAAAGCTCAACGTAGAAAATCTGCAATCACAACAGACAGCCAGTGCTTTCGCTACTCGATTCTCACACCTGCTCTCAGAGAGCACTCTTCAACACACCGAATCCGAAGAGGGAAGCGAGACATATTTGCCGCAATAAGAAGAGAGAGGCCGAAATACGTCAGTGCAAAGAGCTTGAAATGCTGGCCGACAGGAAGAATTCCCGAAAATTTTACCAAAGAGATAGGCGACTTACGGAAGGTTTCAAGACCGGGGCATACTCCTGTAAGAACAAAAATGGAGACCTACTAACCGATGTTCAGAGCGTACTTAAATTATGGAGGGAAAACTTCTCCGCCCTTCTGAATGGTAGCACCACGGAAAATTGTGGAGGAGAAGAACCAGAGCCCGCAGTCGATGCTGACGAAGTCGACGTTCCACTGCCTGATTATGACGAGGTACGAATAGCAATAACGCGGCTGAAAAACAACAAAGCTGCTGGAGCTGGCAGCCTTCCAGCTGAGCTATTTAAGTACGGTGGCAAGGAGTTGATAAGGCTCATGCATCAACTCTTGGTCAGAATATGGTCAGATGAACGCATGCCCGGCGACTGGAGTTTAAGTGTGCTCTGCCCAATCCACAAGAAAGGTGATCCCGCCATTCGCGCCAACTACCGCGGGATCAGCCTTCTAAGCGTAGCTTACAAAGTCTTACAGAGCGTATTGTGTGAAAGACTGAAGCCCGCCGTCAATGAACTGATTGGGCCTTATCAGCGTGGCTTTAGACCTGGTAACTCCACCATAGAGCAGGTAATAACAATACGCCGAATCTTGGGAAATACCCGCGATAAATGATCGACACCCACCACCTATTTGTCGACTTTAAAGCCGCTTTTGATAGCACTAAAAGGAGTTGCCTATACGCCGCTATGTCTGAATTTGGCATCCCCTCAAAACTCATACGGCTGTGTAAAATGACGTTGAGCAATACCACCATCTCCGTCAGAATTGGGAAAGCCCTCTCCGAGTCGTTCGCCACTAAACGGGGTTTCAGGCAGTGCGACTCCAATTCATGTGACTTCTTTAATCTGATGTTGGAGAAGATAATAAAAGCTGCATAACTGAACCGCTCAGGAACAATTTACTACAAGAGCGTGCAATTGCTGGCTTATGCCGATAACTTCGATATCATCGGTGTCAAAAGCCGCGAAGTCTGGTGGTGCGAATGGGTCTGGTGGTAAACGAGGACAAGACGAAGTACCTGCTGTCATCAAACAAACAGTCAGCCACCGTTGACAGTTACAATTTCGAGAAAGTAGAGAGTTTCGTTTACTTGGGAACCAGCATTAAAACACCGATAATAATGTCAGCATGGAAATCGAACGCAGAATCACTCTTGCCAACAAGTGTTACTTCGGACTGAGTAGGCAATTCAGGAGTAAAGTCTTCTCCCGACGTACGAAAACCATGCTCTATAAGTCACTCATCATGCCCATGCTGTTATATGGCGCAGAAGCATGGACAATGACAACATCCGATGAGGCGGCTCATGGAGTATTCGAGAGAAAGATTTTGCGGAAGATTTACAGGCCTTTACCCGTTGGCGACGGCGAGTATCGCAGACGATAGAAAGACGAGCTGTATGAGCTTTACAATGACATGAACATAATGCATGTCGTTCGAATGGACACCGACACTCCAGCTCTGAAAGTATTCAACTCGGAACCCGCTGGTGGTAGCAGAGGAAGAGGAAGGCCACCACTGCGATGGAAAGAACAGGTGGAGAAAGACCTGGCTTCACTTGGCGTTTCCAATTGGCGTCAGTTGACACAGACGAGAAACGACTGGCGTGATTTGCCGAACTCGGACAAAATCGCTTAGGCGGTTACAGCGCCAAATAAGAAGAAGAAGACATACTTTCGAAACAAATTGGAAACCGTATCATTAATGTGTTCGACGCTACGCTCGATGTCATATCTATATATTGGTCAAGATAACTTTGAAAGTTCTTTGTTAATTTTTCTGAAATTAGCTTTCGCAAAAACATATCTAGTATTTGAACTATACAACTTATTATGATGCATTGCATTTATGATTTCATAGCTTAACTCAAGAGCGGGATGGTATGCAAACTAGGAGATCACACCGATTAATAAAGGACTTCGGAACATCATCAACGTAAACGAGATCCAAGACCTTTCCAAACTTATTTGTACAAATATTTATTTGTTTTACGCAAAGTTCAGCCATTTCCTCCAGAAATATTGTAACTATATCTAGATGAAACTGGTACAACATTGGTATCAATAATGTTCCATGAAATGTGTGGCAGATCACAATCATTGCATTTACAGACTCAAGTAAAGAGACCAGCTGTGTATATACTGATATGGCAGAATTAGGAGGGATGTAGCAAAGCGTTAAATAAACATAACTCTTACCAGCCTGTACACGTACACATTTAAATTCGGTATATTCAATGACAGGAACACTAACTTCCTCGGATGGTATCGACGGATGCACCGCAAAAAGAACACCACCGCCGATTCTGCCCCCGCAGTCGCTCCTGTATATTTGATATTCATTTGGAAGAATTTCGGGATTAAAAATATGAGCTTTGGGCTAGGTTTCGGTCATGGAAATAATATATTAATTGCAGTCAAAACCTTTTAAATATAAGTCAGTTAATTTTAGCTACGTTGTTATTACTTTTATAAGGTTTATACTCAAACTCGCAAACAAACGCCCCGGTCGGCCTAAATGAATTATTTAGTAGTGGACCAAAATCTTCGGTAGCTACATCAATTTTAAAAGATGAAATATCGCGATCGTATTTAAAATTAAATTTTCGAATAAATACTTCTTTAGTTTTTATCTTAGTCGATATGTAGGACTTTAAATCATCCGAAGAAGTGTCTTTAGCAAATCTAGAGACATAGATTAATCTTCTCGGAGGAATTACAACCAACTTTTTGGGAGTGACATCAGATATATGGGATTCCGAGTTATTCGGAGGATCAGTGTTAGATAGGGCAGCTTTATATGTGGATGGCAACACTGTTAGATCAACATTTTGATTGTCGTTATTATTTTTAGACGTAAACCTAAAGGATATGACTTGAAATAGAGGAGGCCCCAATGCCTGACGGCACGGAGAAGAAAGATTGATTAGATCTGAGATGATTAGGCTGAGATGGAGTATTTTTCTTTGTAGATTCAGTGAATAACACGCCTACGCTTATTTTTTCGACTTTCCTTGGAGTTTGGAGGGTTGTCGAGGCATGTGAAAGACTTAAACATTTTTTCGTAAGGCTTAAATCTTTCAACAAGCGCCGACAGATCCTTCCCGATTTCAGAAAATCTATTTCTGGACTGTCTCAAGAATTTAAATAAATCTACTTCGGTTGATCGGCATTTTTGACATTTTTTCCTCATTAAGAGCGTCTAACACCCTACCGCTCAAATCAGCACATTTTATATGGGCAATCCCATCGCAAAGCCAGCATGACACATATGCGTCGCTCTTAACGTGACAATTGGCGTAAATACACGACATATTTGAAATGATATCTATGGATATGTTTGTATGTTTATATATAATACTAGCTTATACCCGCGGGTTTCACCCCACGTTTTTATACAAATATGAAAAATAATTTAATGATGTTATTATTTATTACTGTGCCCATTTTAATATATCTCGTTATTTTTAAACGATTTAAGGTATTTAGGGCCGTTTCCTCTTCTAACCTTTAGATTACCGGCCACTTTATCGTCTCGATATACGAGTT
>NW_023467941.1:0-6256 GCF_013731165.1 Rhagoletis pomonella | reverse complement strand
AGATGTAATCTCTTTTGATTAACAGCTATTTAGGGTACCTTAAGTTAGCCTGATAAATTTAGACCATATAGTTCTTTCGGACTCCGAAATACGGTAGAGATAGTGCATTTTCCACGAATGCTGAAGAGTAACCAACAATTATTCGACATGGATGTCTCACTGGGCACGCTCCAGTCATCGACGGTAATACTAACCGTTGTTAGGTTGCCTGGCATCCATGAATTCCCGAGTTTAAATTAAATAAATAAAATGGTTTTCTTTCTGAGTGGAAGGGAATGAAGTGGACCTTCTCAATCAGTATTAAACGAACCTAATGGAACTAGGTGCGCCTGCCTCCTTAACTACATGCAAGCAGCGACATTAGCCTAGCTTGACCGAACCCAAAGTTTCTAATTTAATTTGTCAATTCCATTCGCCAATTACACATATCATACGTAAGGATAAGTAAGTTTCAGCGCTAAATGAATTTAACACTTCCAAGACAAGCGCAGCTTGATTTAACTTTAGTAATTTTTCGCTTCATAAGAAATATCACAGCTCATTATGAGCTTTTTCTTTTGCCAGCTGCTTCTCAGATTTATGGATATTTTGATTTGCTCAACGAATTTATGCATTCGCGGATGTTATCTGCTTTTAATTAATAATTTTCTGCAGACATAGAGCAGCTGAAAACACAAAGCTAAAAGTTACAACTTCAATAAAAGCTGCGCTAGTGTGAGAATAGGTTAGGGATTCGTTTGGATATATGAATATAATGTACAAATCTGAGCATGTGTGCACACATGACTACATTTGTTTGTTTGTGTTTTAAATGCAAGCACTTCGATTGTGCTTAACAGTCAAACACTTACCCTAACTTGCAAAAGGAGCTATGTAGTGCGCTGCTGCATATCCGCACGTCCTCGATATCGACTTCGCCACCACCTCCTCGAATGCTTTTGTTGCCTTCGCGACTTTTACCACACATATGTCGTTGAACTCCACTTGCACTTTTATTTGTATTCGCCTTTTAGCGAGTCTGTCTGGCAGCCGTCTACGTTGGCTAAGCGCACAATACGACGCGGTAATGGACGCCTTAATGTTGTGGCTTTAAGGACAACGGAAAGCACGTAACAACACACCAGGGTTGCCAACTCATTTTTGAGAATTCCCCGATTTCGACAATGAAATTCCCCGATTTTGCCCGAAATTTCGTAAAATTTCCCACCCATAGATATCTCTCGGTATATCTGGTATTTCTGTTTATTTTATTTTTAAATATGTATAATTCATAAACCAAACCAAACTTTTATTAAGTTTGTTAACAAATAAAGAATAAAAAATGTACATATCTATATATAAAAATTTAGTCGCGCCAAAGTTTGACAAACTTTCAAATTCTTTATTTTTTTATTTAATCTGAGTTGTTTCTATAAAAATATAGTTCATTCTTTAACAAAAACCGTTTAAATCCAAATTTCAAACTAAGTGCAATTAAAAAATAAATTAACAAATTTTCGAAAACATTTCGAGCTGTTTAATTCGATTTTCCCAAAAAATTTTGAGTATGCAGTTTTGTAGCCCACTCAATTCTAGTATAAAAAGTGTAAGTTTCAAGTACCTAAAAATTTTTGTTTAGATTTTTTTTGCTGAAGGTGTTGCGGTTTTCTTCCAAATAAAATAAAGTGTGTTTATTCGTTATATGAAAGCAAATGCTTCAAGGAAAATTCTAAAAAATGAACGATAGTGTTTAGCCATGTGCGACTTTGAAATCATACTAGACTAGAACGAGCTACAAAACTGCATACGGCTCATTCCACGGTGTCGAGTGTGACATTTCAACTTAAATTTTTTTAAACCATTATGAAATTATTGAAGCAAAAAAGAATATTGTTTACACCTAATTCCTCTTAAAAATAAGTTCATCCCGCGCTTCCCTACGCAAACTGAAATTCCCCGCAAATCGGGGAATTCCCCACGAGTTGGCTTCCCTGCTACACACCCACACAAACATTTCATACATATGTACATGCAATGTGGCATGTCATGATTCAATAATACAAGGTTAGATAATTATTGACAGCTACGGTTTGACACTCCCTTACAAAAGGTTGCATTTACGAAGGACGGATAAAAGGGGAGGAATGAAATCTCTTGGTGCGAAAATGGTAGTAGAAAAGTACGCAAAGTAGGCAATTAGTAGTGAAATTCCTTTTGTAAATTCTAATGTTTTTGCAGGAAATCTGGCATTTTAAACGAAATTTTGAACGTAATATTGATGTATCTATGTAAATTACGTAATTTATGTGCTATTTAGCTGTATAAAAAATGCAAAATGACTCAAAATTAAAATAAGACTACTATGAGATTGATGTAAACATCCCATTTAAAAACAGTTTATGTTTTCATCAGTTAAATATGCTTCATATGCATATACAAATAAACATATTGCACAAACGCTCATACTTCTATATCACACCAAAGCTACACTGTTTCCATGTAAATGTGCAAAGAAGCAACACGGTGCCACTGCTAAGGGAGCGGTGCGAGAGAGACAACTGTCAGTTTATCGAACCTTGTATTATTGAATCATGGTGGCATGTTAGTTGCATTTCAGACAGACACACACGCACACGCAGTACATAGATGGCAAAATTTATCGCATTTATGGGTTTCGAGCGTGAACGATTTCCATTCGCCGCAGATCAAAGCACTTTGCAAAGTTTGGAGCTCAAAATTTAACAAAAATAAAAAATATAAACTTTAACGAAGAAAGATAAACATTACATACATACAGACATATGTAGATGTCTGAGTGGACAAAGCTGGCACTTTAAACGGCAAAGTCACATTTTAATTTGCCCTTTTATTGGGTAAATCGCACTTTTATTACTTTGTCACTTTTCCATACAGACGGTGGTTTGTCGTACATAACTACATACATACCTACATATCTAACTTATAAGTACCTACGAATTTCGCAAAAACAAAAAAAAAATCCCAACAAAATGCTGACTCTCAGAGAGAAAAATTGCAAACAATTTATTTTGTGCCCTGGTTTTCCGCATACTTTTTCCAACATTGAGTATCTTGCATGACTTTGTATATTACTCGTATTTTTTTGGTTGATTCCCGCATATGCGAATATTTCTCGTAAGTGTCATGTCTGCCGCCGTAGACGAATCGAGGCCCATTTGACTTCCGCTTAGACGTTAGACGGTCGTCGGAAGTGGTGGGAGGCCATCAGAGGCGCCAATGTGCTCGTCACGCAGCGGTCGCACTTCGAGGAATCCATTATGAAAGTGTTGATGCGGCATTGTATGTGGCATGTGGTCTTCAGCTACAGTGTGCGGAATTTTAATATCCCGAGTGAAAAGGACGTCTGCCAAAAAAAAAGTTAAATATTATATGGTAATTCCGTGTCAAATCGACCATTGCAATGGTTGGAATCGACCCCTTTCGATTTGGATGAAAATTGGTCAGAAGTTTTCTGTCAACCTATAATGAAGTCCCAAAAAACAAAATTGAAAAAAAAAAATGTTTGCTAAAGTTATGCGAAATTCTAGATTTCACTATTTTTTCAGTTTTTCAAGTTAAATTTTTGAATATCTCAAAAACTATTATAGCTAAAAAAAATGTCTTGAACTCGGTTTAAAGTACTTGGGCCTACAAAAATATATGTATTAAAAAATATATTGACAAAATCAAAAAATTACAAAATTTTTTGAAGTGCATAAATCAAAAACTAATATTTATTTGGCATTTTTTTTTGCATTGTACCTCTGCATGTTCTTAAAAGGTCCTAAAGTTTTCATGAAGGTGTTTTTTTTTGTAAGATAAATTTTTGGGTTTTGGTAAAAAGATTTTTTTCTTTCGCAAGCTATTACTAAAATATGTATTACACTTTCCAATAATTTTAGGGTCATGGAATCTTACGGAGATGAGACCAACACAGATGTGTAGTGCTGGTACGGTTGCCAGACGTATTGATTTTATCAGTACAGTACTAATTTTTCATCTCTCGTACCGATTTTATTAATTTCTTCAATCAGTACGCTAATGCCCGAATTTTTCAAAATTTGTACTGATTTATAATGAATTTTCACTTCTCAGCATAGAAATTTGTAATAGGGGTCTCCCACCGCACTTTGACCTCGGTAACTCGGTGTTCGGTAATTTTTCCCCATGGATTTTATTTGTGTAATATTATTTTACACAAACAAAATATTTTAGGGGTTTTTAATGTTTTTACATAACTTTGGAACTTGCTTAAACTGTACTGCAAAAATTAAGGAAAAAATAATTTCACTATAGTTGAAATGTATCAGATAATGTTTGATATGCGCAAGAAATTAATACAACAAAAAGGGCAATCGTTTTACGGGCATATCGCTGAGTCGTTACGTACCAATTCTATATTGCTATTTATATTGAGATGGAGTATACTTTATTTACAAAGAGGGCTGACTTTTTTTTGTCGAGTGTTGCTAGTTATCTCGAAAGTAGCTTTCAGTTTAATAACAACAAATTTGAATAATTGAATGGCTTTTGCCTATAATTTATAACTCGTTTTTCTGCACATTCCAAGCTTCGTAAAAAATTAATAAAAATTAAACAAACATTAACAATTAAATCCAAAAATTTTAAATTTCTCATTAAAAATTTTTAGAGAAATTTTTGGTATGCATTTTTATTGCCCATTTAATTTTAGTAGTTAAAGTAAAGTAGTTAAAGTGCAAACTTTAAAAAGCTAGAGAATCGCGTGGATTTTTACAAGCTTTTCACTCTTATGCCAGAAGCATGAATGTGCAAATTTATCAGTTTTGAGTTATTGGGTTGACTTGATTAACTTTGGATGTTCTATGTTTTACCAAAACCCAGAATACCATGCGTGACCGGAAACCATATACATGTTTTACAATTTGAATTGCATAAGTCTCGTCAAGAAAACGTTTTTTATAGCCTCTTGAAGTTTGCACTTTAACCTACTAAAATTTAATGCATAAACTGCATACCTAAAATTTTTCTAAAAATGTTGAATAAAAAGTTTAAAATTTTTGGGTCTGATTTAAGTTTGTTTAGTTTTTAAAAATTTTGTACGATTTTTGAAATGTGAATTTATGTGGTGCTGGTTATGTAATGTTCTAAACTTTTATAAAAAAAATTAAAAACATTAATCGGTAAAATTAAAACAGCGAAAACTGGTCAAAATGTCACTTAGCTTATGACGTTTTCGTTTATATCAAAAAAGGCTACCTTCTCTTTGCCCTCTACGCACAAATACTAAGAAGAGGGCAATGAGAAGGCAACATTTTTTGTAGAAACGACTACGCCATTAATCATCTGACCACAAGGGTACTTACATACATACATATCTGTAGACTTTTGACAAAACAGCTTCTCTCGAGTGAGGTCATTTTCTCTTCAAAGCAGTAATTCATTGAGCTATCGAATGATATTTTTATGTTTAGTCATTAATAGGAGTAGTTCAAGATGCTATCTCTATTGGCCATTTAAGTGCAGATTAAATGTATAATATGAAAAATAATATTTTAGTTAATCAACAATCTTTATTTAAATAGTCCATGTGAAATTGGGCCTATGATTTGAGAAAGGTTTCCTGAAGTAAAATTTTTATCTACATATCGGCAAATACAGATACAAAATATCATCAAGAACCTGTCGTAGATTTCTTCCGCTCAAATGGCAGCCCAGTTAGTAAAACATATTTTCACGATCCAAGCCTTAAACTATGTCCCCTCTATGTAACCTAGTATTTTCTTATATCCAATTATCCATTTGTCCTACAGTCATCAATAGTCGACCACATACTGTGAAGTTAGTAATTTTAAAGTGACGACAGCGATAGCGTGGCAACGTCATAAACTTGCAAACTTGAACGATACGCTGGATTAGGGGCGGTCGGGGAGTCTTCAGGGATTAAAGTTTGCAGAATTTTCAATTTCAAACAGTCGACTATGCAAGAAATTTACAATAACCAAACAAAAAAAAAAATATAAGAAAAAAATTCGCATCTTCAGTAACAACAACAAACAAATATGGCAACAAAAAAGTGGCAGCCACAAATTATTGTGAGCAACAGAAAATGGCTTTGCAACCAATATGAACGACATTAAAGGCAGCCGGACACGTGTCCTTTGCATGAATGCCTGAGTAAGTGACTGACAGATAGATATGTATGTAGACTGTCTATGCATTGCATACATTGGGAATGTGATAAAGGCAAGTCATTTCAAAGGGATTTAAATTTCAGTTC
>NW_023467940.1:0-6256 GCF_013731165.1 Rhagoletis pomonella | reverse complement strand
TCATCTTCCAACTCCATGGGATCCGACGAATCTCGCAATTCCCTCCTTGCTTTAGCCAACTCTACTAATCTATTAGCTTCCACATCATCTTCCTCATCACTAAACCATATTTCAACTGTGTCCATTTTTTTAATTTTATAATAAAAGCAATTATTTTAAAAATGATGTAAATGAAACATTAAAGAAACAAATGTAAACAAACAAACAGCTGTTTACAATTCCGTCACCATTCACAATAGTACACATTTTTATCGATCAAGTTACACAATAGCAAAATAAAAGATGATCGACTCGATCGACAAATTTCTATTCTACTGCCAGTCGACACTCGCAATAGGGGCCTTCATTTTTGTAATAACGCGTGAACTGTTGTCTACAAGTGTGTGTAAAAGGTTTTTGATTCGATTCACGCGTTTGGGCACAGCAACCCAAAATCGTTGTACAAATTCATAAAGAGCACCCGATAAAATTTTAGTCAATATCTCGGAAAGTAAAGCAGATATTTAACAAGTCATTTTTAAGCAAAAAACAAAACCGACTTCAATTCTCATATAAATATAAATATATATATATATATATATATATTAGACTGTCCCAAGAATATAAATTTTGATATGCATACCCTCTATATTTGTGCTTTTTAGCCTAAATAGCATATATATGAAGTTTTATGGCCGTAGGCTAAGGATAAGCCGTGCCGACTTTTAGTTGAAGTTTTAGTTAATAACGAACTAAGGCTACCAAATCGTCCGTGGAAACTTTGGAAATGCAATAAATTCGAAATGTTTCCCATAGTTGAACGCATTTCTAGTAAATCTGCATCTTTAAATTTTTAATAGGATGACAGGATTTCTCCCAAGGACATCGAAAAAATTAATTAATCGAAGAGTATAGCGGCTTTTTAACGGTGTATTACAAGACAGCAAAACGATATGTTTTCTAGTCGAATAACACTGTGAGACAAATGGTAGGGGTCAGTGATCGGGAAGGGTTAAAACTACCTGGGAAAGTTATATCGGTAAAAAAGAAGTTATACGTGTCCCGGCGTTTCGCTGGGTCACGTCTAGGAATCGAGATATATCGATTTGAAGTTAGTAACTATCATATAGGGGAAATTGTCACCTTTGGTGGTCTTTTTTTTGACATAACTCGAGAACCACTAGTCCGATTTTGCTCAAACAAATTTAAAAAGATTAAAAATTACAATTTCTTTAATCTGTTCATATAACGTTTTTCTATATAATCAACAGTTTTGCCGGTAAAAATAAATGTATGAAGAAAAAAAATATTTTTTGCCTAAAATATTAAATTTTTTTTATTTTTTAAATTCATAAAAAATCCAAAACGGAAAAAAAGGCAAGTCGTATTACTTTCACGCAAAGTCACATAACCTTTAAGCAAAATGGGACATAGATCATGAAAATCGATGGACGCGTTTCGCTTTTATTCACAATTAAGTGAAGGTATCTCATTTTGACAAGAATATTGATTTTATGTTTCAATGAATTTGGATAATATTTATTATATATTATTTATTATTAACACGTAAAATTAACAAGTAAGAAAGTCTAAGTTCGGGCGGAGCCGAACATTAAATACCCGGCGCAAGTATTAAATATATGTTTTTCACCTTTCCGAAAGCTACCGCTACATGGTAAGCCGGGGTGTATCAGTTTTGAGTACATTGGCGTCCTTAAATTTCGAAATATCGCAGTTTCAAGCATTTCTGAAATTTACCGTTATATGAAAAGCGGCCGCAAGTTTAGTCCGATTTCAATACTTTTCGGCGTTTTGGTTCTATGGGGCAAGTACAATAACCACACCAAGTTTGGTACAAATTGGTAGAACGGTTACAGAGATACATATATATGATCATAAGTGGGCGGTGCCACGCCCATTTTCCAAAATTATATCATAAACGTATTTCGATAAGGAATTGTTGCAAGCCTCAATTTTGAATAAATTATCTTTAATATTTACTGATTTATCGAAGATTTCGTATTTCTCTAAATTACTGTTATATGGGATGTGGGCGTGGTTACTGTCCGATTTTAAAATTTTTCGGCCATTTTGTATGTCGTATCAAGGCCAACAACTGTGCCAAGTTTGAAAGAAATTGGTGCAGCGGTTACCAAGATAAACACATGTAACGATAAGTGGGCGTGGCTACGCCCATTTTCCAAAAATTTATAATATTCTTATTTTTTGTCTAAAACTTATTGTAAATATCAATTTTGAGTGAATAATCTTCAGTAATTACTAAAATATCGCAGTTTTCGTATTTCTGAAAATTACCGTTATAGGGGAGGTAGGCGTGTTTATTGTCCGATTTTGGCCAATACCATCCGTCCTACGCTAGAAATCAGTACACGTACCAAGTTTCGTTAAGATATCTCAATTTTTACTCGAGTTATCGTGTGCACAGACGGACGGGCGGACAGACAGTCACCGCTTAATCGATTTCTCTTTTCATTCTGATCATTTATGTATACATTTGTCTATATCTATCTCGATTCGTTTTGCCTGTTACAAACAACCGTTATGTGAACAAAGTTATAATACAATAATGCACAAGTGCGCTCGGGTATAAAAATTATTACAGGTAATTATTAGGTTATTACATAGATACATAGGTTATAAAAATCGATGAACGCAAACCTTATTTTCGTTTGTTTGCGCCCTTTACTTTCTTGCCTGGTGGTTCGCCCACTTGTTCAGAGTCTGTATCGGATGAGGATCTGTCTTCATCTGGAAAAAATCGATTGTTTTTAATCAGTCAGTTAACTTCATTTTTGTGACTTACCATCGGAGGAAACTCCCATTGTATATTCTTCTTCTTCATCTTCATTGTCGGGATCGTACGTCTTTTGCGACCACCAACAAATTTCAGCCACCAGCGAATCGAGCCTTTTGCCTTTATATCGCGTTTCCATTGGCATTGCCACTTGATGGAAGCGCTCGCCATATTCATCCGACTCTGAGGCTAGCTGCTTGCTGAAGTATTCGAGATGGTGATGCAAGAAGTGAATTTTGAGGGACATATTCACTCCAATTTTCTGGAAGTAGTGCAACATCTTGGTCACAAGAGCGGGGTAATTGTGTGCTCGCGTACTTCCCAAAAAATATCGTATGACTTTCTTCACTGCCCTCCACGCAAAGTAATCATTACCGTCTAAAGCACCTTTAAGTTCCTTTGATTTCATGAGCTTTCGTATATCCGGTCCATTCAGAACACCTTCCTTCAATTTTGCTTCGCTGATTGGTGGGAAAATATTTTTCAAACAATCAAGAATTTTCGGTTGCTTCACAATGGCCTTGATGAAATTTTTTACGAGTCCCAGTTTGATATGGAGAGGGGGCATGAGGACGTTCTCCATTGGCACCAGTGGATCATTTACGCAGTTGTGTCCTTCCTCCGTGGGATCTCGAGCAAGCCAGTCATGCGTTTCGTATTGGTTTCCTTTAACTCTGGTATCCCAAAGACACAAGAAACACATGTTTTTCGTATAGCCTCCTTGGAGACCTCTTAGCATCGCCACGACTTCAGATCACAACTGATCCGCCACATGTGATCAGTGTAGCAAACTTTATCCAAAATTATTTTCATGGAATCGTATGTTTCGCTCATGTCTGTGCTGTAGCCAATGGGAATGCTTGGTTTTTTATTATATTTATGTTGCAAAACGACTTTCAGGCTTGATTTCGAGGAATCGATGAACATTGGCCAATCAGCTGCGACATAATTAACGGTCATCGAGTGCATCAGTCCCTTTATATCGTGGCAGTAAACAAATGTGTTCCCTTCGTTGAGTGTGTAGTACCGTTGGAATAGCAATTGTCGTCTTCGATATCCGGTGACTTTGACATTAGGCTCCAAATTGTTGCCTTCTTTCAAAAGCTGGGCAAGTTTTTCTGCTTCACGTTGAGAAAGGTTTAATTCTGCAACAATCTTGTCCATTCTTGCTTGTGATATTGGAATTATTTTGTTCCATGGGCCGGCTTCTGGTGTTGGTTTATAGGTTTCAATAGAAAAAGAAGTTTCTCTGTCAGGACTTGGAAGCGGTGGAATTGGTATTTCATCCGAATGCGGTAGAGGTATTTGTGCACTTTTAACAGATATGTAAACTCTTCGTTTAAGGCCTTTACGATTTACTCCACATATTTTGTTTGCGCAAGCGTAACAGTTGTCGGAATTGTGCTCTCCTGGATCAGTCCAAATCATTGGTACACCAAAACGAAGTGAACTGCGTTTCCCATGGATCCACATGTTAAGACCATTGTAGCACGTTTTACAAATTTTGTCTGGGACCCACGAAACGCCGCGAATTATTTCGGAATCAAAATAAAGTTTAAAAGCGCGCTCCACTTGCTCAGTGAGTAATGCAGTATTTGTTGAAAAAGCTCTTTTGCCACAAACGTAACAAAATAAATTGATATTTTCTGGACAATTTGCCCTCATTTCGGTTTTATACTTTTATTACTTTTTCGTCACTTTAAAAAAATCGTACTTTACGCGTTCGGAGCATTGTGTACAAATACAAGTGAGATATCTTAGCTATAGACGTCATCCTGGGCCACAGCTGCGATCATCTGTTTTTTAGAGTTGCTTATTTTGGTCTTAACTGCTCTTTTTTGACCTGAGTTGCATTAAATAGTCTCTTAAAACCTGGTAGTATTTGTTGTTCAAATGGTAACATATATGCCCAAAAACTTGAAAAATATTAAATGATTGCTTTTTAAAAATGCTATTTACAAAATTTCGTTTTGATTGCGACATTAGAAATATTCAGATTATAAAAGTTTTTCACATATGTTTTAAGATTTTAAATCTTTTAAAAAGTACGGTAGAATGCAACAATGTGCTTGAATTTGTTTACATCTTCGTCAGCTTATTCGTTTGCAGACTAGAAGAATGCGAACAGCCATCAAAATACTGATTCAAAATACCCACCTTTCACTGG
Source organism: Rhagoletis pomonella (assembly GCF_013731165.1). Lineage (NCBI taxonomy): Eukaryota > Metazoa > Arthropoda > Insecta > Diptera > Tephritidae > Rhagoletis > Rhagoletis pomonella. The sequence continues at coordinate 1,295 of NW_023467940.1, read as the reverse complement.
ACACACAAATGGGTGCGCGCAGCAATATTCAGCCCTAATGGTAAGTTAATTTCATCGTGCGGTGATGACAAGTTAAGAATTTGCGATACATTTTCAAGCGAATGTGTGCGAACGTTCACCGTGGGAAGAGGTATGGGACGACAGCTGGCATGGCATCCAGACGGTAATCTGGTGGCTTTAGCAATAAGTTGTAACCGCGTTAAGATACTTGACATAGCTGAAGGCGAGCTAATACAGTGCATTCGTCGCCGGATAATGATGTTGCATTTCACTCAAGTGGAAATTTCTTGGTGACTGGCGGCGATGACGATACAATTAGATTGCTTGATTTATTAGAAGGTCGACCTATTTATACACGGTAGTAGTGCACTTTAGCGGAACCATATAATATAAATTTTGGCTGAGATTTCCATTACGGAACCAATTGCTATTCCGTGCAAAGTATAGTGAATTTTTTTATGAAACTCGGTGGGGATACTAATGGAGGTCTCCTTTAACTATATTTATCACTTTCACAATGTTGTTGCTAATAGTACTTAAGTTATTTGTTGTTAAAATATCCCGCCTGCTATCACAGGATTTTGTTATAACTCCACACCTATCACTTTTATTTACACAAATACATTATCCTTAAAAGGTTCGCATGCGTTTGTAATACCTTAATATACAATTATTAATTAATTAATTAAGTAAAACGCGTTTATAAATGTCTTCACAAACGTTTGCACATTTCACAAGCAAGCAGAAATAACAATGGCTGACAGTAACACAAAATGAATGCTACCATACGTTAAAAAAATACACCACAAATAAGTGCGTATAATTAGGGGTATAAGTGTACAATACGTACATTGCTGTTATTAAAAATAATAATATAAGGATCGATAGGGATCTTACTCCTGATCATAACGGTATAATTTTTTTCGCCGCTTTTCCCATAAAAATCAATACTTCGATAAATAACTAAGTTAACATTTTTATTACAAAATCTCTCGATTTTCGACTGAATCACTTTTTTTTTATCAATACATCGATATTTAATTTAAACAAAAAAGTTAATAACAATGCCCGTTTTTATTGTTTCTCGTTTTCAGTGCTTTTTTGGGCATTTTTATTGCTTTAACAAGTATTGTAAAGTGTTTTTACCGTATTAGCGAGTATTGTCATCGATTGCATTTATTTAACAATCCAGCGATACGAGCCGAGAGATTTGGGAAATCCGGACGAGGTTTCAAGGATAATCGTAACCAAGTGGTAACCAACTGTAACTGGTTACAGCTCAGTGAAGAAGAGGT
>NW_023467939.1:0-6257 GCF_013731165.1 Rhagoletis pomonella | reverse complement strand
ATCATTGGCATACGCGATTGTACGCTCTCGTTAAATATAATATTTCAACGACTCAGTTCTGCAGCTCTTATTATCTTTCCAAAAAAATAGATTAAAGCAGTCGTTCTGCCCTAACTGAAACCTCGTTTAATATTATTAGTGGACCACATTGAGGCAACTACTGTAGAAGTAGGAATTTTCGACATGTAAAGGGTAGGTTCTACTCGCTCTCCTCTAGGCTTCAGTCAGGGTCATACAGAGCAGAGGTAGGCACCCAGCAGCTCACTTTGGCTCACGACAACACCACTGTGGCTCGTCTTGATAAAAACAAACGGAACAAAAATTGATCGCCATTCATTCACCGCTGCCTCGCAGTGGTTCGCATTTGCTCAGCTGTATGTGTCTATCACTGCTTTGTTGTTAGTTTAGTACCAAAAAAGTCCTAGGTCGAAATATTTTTTGCCAGTCCGGGAAAGATGTTGTCATTTTATTGATGCTGTTGTCGTTTGAGTGAGTAATTTAGGTAATCCACTCCCGCTTCTGTACGTCCAGGTATGTATGTATACAGAGACGGGCACATTTTACTATAGGTAGAAGTTTTTGTAAAGCGAGTGGAAATTAAACGGTAGGTGCTATTAACGGGTTCTTCGTACGAACTATTGCTTTTTGTGAACCTAAAACGAACACTTTCTGTTCTCCACACGGCAATCGGTAAGGCGACTTTAAAATCGAAAAAAAATTGGACCCTTATCATGAACATCATTTCCGGATTTCCCAGGCCCAAAGCTACGCTGGTAAGCCCAATAAGTTCGTTGAAGATGGAGTTTAGTATTTTACACAACGCGCTCGATAAAGCCCGGTATAGCATGCACCTTATTAACTACTCGACACGATATTTGATTAGATCTGCTGTCAGGCCATCAGCTCCAGCAGCTTTGCTGTTCTTCAGCTCGCTCAACGCATATATCGGTTCGATGATGAGTGCTCTCACAGAACGCGTGACAAAGTCGATTGGCAAATATGCTGGCCGTCTTTTGGGATTGCAGCTTTTCGACGTTGAGCTCTGTCTACATTGTTGGACGCCCATTTTGTTCTACGCGAAGGCTGCAACATTATCATCTAATCTGAGTTTATTTCTGGCCCACAAAACGTGTGCTCACCCCAACCACGGGAAGCAAGCCTTCAATCTAACGCGACATTATCGATTTGGTTTTTCTTGCTTGCAGGATCTTTCTCTGGTGGAAACTAGTGCTGCGAAATATCATGTTGGAAACTACGGAGAATATATCTTTCCGTTATCCTGGGCGAGTTCCTATTTTCTATTGCTGGAGCTAGCATCGGCGATTGAAAAATCGTTCAATCAATTTAAGCTTTATATATACTATTTCAGGCTTAAGAAGAAATATTTCTCCATTAAATATACACTATGTACATGTAAAAGGTGGCCCATAGAGAGGTTTCTTTTTACAAATTAAAAAAATTAACAAAATGCGATTTTTTCGGTGATATTATAAGTTTATTCCAAAAAACAAACATTCCCATTATTTATGGAAGACGATTCCATTCATGCAGCTGCTTCGGTTGGCTTTCCAGTAACGCATTCTGTAAACACAGTTTTCCAAGACCTTGGAGACGGTTTCTGGCTCTATCTCATGAATGGCTTGCCCGATATTCGCCTTATGGGATCAGTGGCGGATTTATCGTACAGGCAACATAGGCTGAAGCCTAGGGCGGCAGAATTAAGGGGCGGCAAAATTTAAGACAGCTAAATTAAAAGAAAAAAATTTATTTGGATTCAGCTGCACTTGAAATTGTGTTTGTGTCTGTAAAATATTATTAATGATTCATCTCATTCAATACAATTCAAAATTAGAATTACGCTGCGAATTTTTCCTTAGTATAGCAGTCGTTGAAATTTCCATTTAACTTTCATTCACGCGGCTTAGAAACCTGACGGCGTGCCTGCGCGTGACGCAAAGAAACAGCCGACACGCTGCCCCGAGAACCAGAATCATCTAAAAGGTTACCACACTTGACAACACTGCCGAAAAACGAGCGTGCATTTTCGAGAAAATTCTTGATTCCAAGCCCACCAGTTTTTCATAAGTGTATCATAACGTGAATAATCTGAAGGTCAGCTTCCGTCGTATGTCAAATTAGGCAGTGTATCTGTGTATGGTCTTCTGTTTGTCTTGCGCGAGGTCAAAAAATCTTCCGGATGAGCGATTTTATTTTGTATACTCGCATAGCGCTACTTCAATGTCCTGATAATTGGATTCTACTTGTCCAAACCTCTAAAGCATTTCAGTGCAGAATACATCGTGTTTTACAGATGCATGTACCCGATGAATGTTACGAAATAAGGTATGCTTGCGTGATTTCATAGAAGTATTTTTCTTATAACTACCTGAAATGTAAACAAACATTCAGCAAGGTTAAGCGGACATCACCAAACTCTCTAATTCGTTTGATATTTCTCTACAAAACTTTGCAGCATGCATGAAGTGAGCTCAATTATTCAATATTTGAATTTTTCTAGATCGAAATGAGAATAAGCGATATTGCAACGTTTATTTACTAATTATGGCTGACGGACGCATGAGACTTAGTGGAGCTGGCTATCGAAAAAGAGCATTAGAACAAGATGAAAGACATGCACAAGTTATGTCCAAAACACCTAAAATTCAATCGTTTTTTCAAGTTCGAAAAGGTATGTACAGTGAAGAAAAACATTAAGTTTAAATAATTGTGATTTTAGAAAAGTTAGGTGTTGTATTTTTTTAATCAACAGCTTTGTTTGATGAATAAATGTATTGACATAAGGAAAAAAGTTCAAGTATAGCATTTCTATTTCGATGTTTTATTCAATATTGTGAGCATTTGGACACAATGCATCCTATTACGCAATATTTTCACGACACTCATAGCCATAGCGACTGTTCACTCAAAAATGCCAAATTCTTTCTATTATATTCATTCTTCATTTGTCAACTCAAAAATGTATGATATCAACAAAACTTATTGAAAAGTGATTTTCCATGTAGTTTTTCTGATAAAACTTTTGAGTTATGTGATTTAAGTTATTTGTAGACTCTGGAAATATTTCTTAAATGTAATAAAATATTCAGTAACATTTCACATAACATACAGTTGTTCATGTTTCCTAATCATGTTCGAATTGTTATCGTTTATTGTCAATTAATAAACATATTCACGTTTAACATTTAGAAAATACACGTAGGTGCCACAATTACCTTTCGACGACAAATACGTCCCTCTTCCTCATATTACCTTATATTACTGCAAAGATCTATGAATCCTAATCGATTTTCATATTCTCGTTCCTCTATCACTTTGCTTACCAAAAAGAGTTGTCATAAATTGAAATATCTTTTCCGATTTTGTTATATTCCAAAGTTTTTCGATAAAGTGTCTTTACATTTCGTGAAAAAACATGTACATAAGAAGCTTTAGCTTTGATAGTGATTATCATAAATTTTAAACAATATATTTGCTTCTCTGTTAAATAACATCAGAAAAGGAATATTATCTTACAGGAGTTAAATATAATGTTGACAAATTATATCAATTCTTTTGTTGAATACCTTATCCATGCTGATGTCGAATTTGTTAATTCCGTTATGTATTTCATTATTAACGAACTATATTGTAATAAAGCACTGACAATAACAATCATATTTGATATATATATATATTTTTTTTTTTCGTGAAAAAAGGGCGGCAAGTTATGAATTGCCTAGGGGCGGCAAATATTTAAATCCGCCACTGTATGGGATTGAATCGTTGATGGATTGTTCGCATAAAATCTAAAAGTCTAATGGCATCAAATCCGAGTCAGCTCCGATAAATTGGCTCGCAAAAGATCGATTGTGGCATAGGCTATGTAGCATTTCGCGCCATCCTGCTGAAACAAAAGATCGTCCAAAACCCTGCCTTCCACTTTCGGCCACAAAAAAACGTTTAAGATGCCTCTGTAGCGCTCACCTTACACCGAAATGGCGTTTTCAGCAGAATTTTTAGAGAAAATGGCCAATATAGGTTAGGCAGAACTGGTTGGCTAGTAAAAGCTTCACATAAACAATTTTTTTGTCCTTAGTGCTGCCATATAAAACTGATCATTCATGACGAATAGATGGGCACCATATCAAAAATCCATGAAACCTTCTTAGCGAATTTCAGGATCCTACTTTTGTTGCTTGGTCGAGTTTAGTGAGGAACGCCTCCCAAAGCAGTTCAGATGCAAATTTGCCAGCGCTAGACAAATGCACACTGTACGGTCCACCGTTTCTTGTTTGATTTCGCACTTCCTACAGTTACCACTACTCTCCAAACCCATTTTAAGGCCGTGGTTAGCTAATAAATTTTGTGCAGCTATGATACCCACCAGAAGTCTACAGCCATGTGAGGTGAGAATGGCTCTGTATTCTTTGCATACACGTTGATGTGACCACATTTCTAGCGTGCCTGCATTGTTTAGTAGCCCTCCTTCCTTTGCTAGAGTATCCTCTCGTTTCCCTCTATGCCTTTATGCCCAGGTACCCAGTACAAGGAATTTTCCTATTTCCCTAGCATTTGTAGTTAATTTACACTGTTCAAGTCACTTTCTATGGATTTTATGACTACTTGGTTGCTTTCCTTACCGCCGCGACATCGCCTGGAAGATGCTGCTGTATCTACTTTGGTATTTTCAACGACTTTTTTTATTTCTTAATTCTGTGCAGTGGACACCTGCTCCGTTGGTTTTGAATCATCTGTGAATTCACGTGAATTCCACTGCCTGCTGCTTGTAGACCTTTGCGCCATCCATCCTCCTCAATCGTTACTGATACAATTTTCACAAATTGCAGACACGGGATGATAAAGTCTATGTTTCCCACTAGGTGGCAGGAAAACTTACTATGATCGTATGACATGCAATTGAACTGACTAGTAGCATTGAGCCGCATTAGAGTTATCTGGGCTATGTTTTTAGCAGCCAGATCTGCTAGAGGTATGCACAATATGGCGCTCAGTCATTTGTTATTCCTACCATCGCTAGTATTTACACTATATCGATACGGTTTGCATAGGTATTCTTATTCATTGGTGTCCACCACACTAGTACTCCGTAGAATAATACCCAATGTATTAGACTCGGGCACAGGCCTCATGTATTGTTCATCATTTTTTACATGCGTAGAGAGCAACACATGCCTTTTTCGCCCTTGGTATAAGCCTGCTAGATATTGGATCGATCCTGGCTTTCTCATAAATATCAATTAGTCTTTCGAGTGTCTTAAGAGGAAAGATGTTAAACTGATTGGTCTGTAATCCTTAGGATACTCGTGGTTCACTTTGCCGGCTTTGGGAAAAAATACTACTTTAGCCGTTCTGCAAGAAACCGGCACATGTGAGAGCCTAATGCAAGCTTTTCTAGCGAATGATGCCAACGCTCGAAACCCGCATTGGCTTCGCGTCAATCACTTACAGGCTTTCCGATCTCAGATGCGGCAGTTTTACTTGTTAAAATAGCCGCCGAGATGAAAATGCGCTTCGTCAGAAAAGATGCTTTCTCCATAAACGCACTGTTTGGCGTGTCACTGTCAAAATAACATATATGTAATTAAAAAAAAACACCCTGTATAAGTACATTAGAGTGGGCCAAAAAAACAAAGTCGGAGTTTTAATGCCGGCACACCCTAGGATTGACCTATATCGAAAAAAATATACCCCAATTTTTTTATTTTGAAATCAAAAAATACTTAGAGAGTGCTCAAAGCGCCCAAAGTTTTCCATGTATTTTATATAGAGAAAAAACATCTTTTCGTATAAATAGTGTAGATTTCTTGAAAATCAAAGCTCGAAGCTTTACTTATCTTCAGAAGACTCCCAGTAATAATACCCAATTGTTTTTTAACAACTTTTTCATGGTAACTATATTTTATAGGTCCTCCAAAGCCCTTAGAAAATGCAATGGGGGGACCAATAAAAAATCTTTTATCATAAAAAATGGTTAAATAAACAATTGGATATTAATACTGAAAGTCTCCTGAAGAGAACCACAGTTTTCTGGTCGAAAAATATTGATTTTCAAGAGTTTTATACCATTTCTACGAAAAATTGTTTTTTCTCCATATAAAATACATGGAAAACTTTGTGCGCTTTGAGCACTCCCTAAATATTTTTTGATTTCAAAATAAAAAAATATGGGTATATTTTTTTCGGTATATAACAATCCTAGGGGGTGGCGGCATTAAAAACACGACCTTATTTTTTTT
>NW_023467938.1:0-6257 GCF_013731165.1 Rhagoletis pomonella | reverse complement strand
TTTTTTTTTCCAGTCCTTTCGCGCCTGTACGTGTAACCGTACACACCCCCCCCACCTAGATTGTTGGTGAAGTGTTCCTTTAACAGTGGCTCTCCTGTATGTCTTTTCGGTGATACATTCCGCGGTGTTTAGTGAGTTCGTCTTCTAACTCGTACATGCAATTACCTTTGGTAGCGATAACTTTAGCCTTCACAAATTTAGGTGCAAATTTAGAGCAAAATTTTTTCGAAGCGTCACTCAACACAAAGTTCCTTCTGAAGACTGTATCACCTACTGAAAAAGTATTTGCCGAGCTGCGAAGATTATAACGCTTCGCAGGTGTCTCAAAAGCTTTTGAGATACTTCTCATAATAGCACTTCTAACACACTGCAGATTGTCCACTCTGTCTAGGACGTGCTCATCGAAACTTTGTAGCTGCCGCAAGAGTTGGTAGTCCTTTCCATGTGCCATCATATGTTGACCGAATAGCGCGAAATACGGAGTACAATTGATTGTTTGGTGGAACGAACTGCGGAGAGCTTCCGCAATGTTGGGAAGGTTTTTGTCCCACAAGGTTTGGTCCGTTTTGAGGTAAGCTCTAATTCCTTGCAGAATTGAACGATTGACGCGTTCGCTGGCGTTGGCTTGCGGACTGTAAAGCGCGGTATATATGTGTCTAACGCCACGATCCGCTAATAAATTTTCAAACTGTGTAGACTTAAACAGTTTTCCGTTATCGCTCATAACGATTTCTGGCGTTCCAAAGGTGCTAAACACATGTTCCTCAAAATACTGGCAAATCGGTGCGCTTGTAAACTTTTTTATTGGCTTCAACAGTACAAACTTCGTCAGGTGGTCTAACATGATTAAAATACCTATATGGCCTTGCTTTGATCTTGGATAAGGCCCAAGCAAATCTACGTAAAGTTTTTGGAATGGACGCTGGACAGCATATTCCGATGTCATGGGAGGGCGAAGGTTTGTGTTTGGAGCTTTGCTTTGTTTACACACGTCACATTTTGACACGAAGTTTTTAACATCAATTGTGATGTTTGGCCAGAAAAAAATTGGTACGCAGCCGCTCTAGAGTTTTCGCTACTCCCCCATGACACTTGTTTGGAGGGCAGTGGGCGTTTTTTAATAACGTCTTCGACGAGCGCTTTCGGAACCCAAAGTTTCCAATTAAATGCTTCGCGTTCTATGTTGCCATCAGGAAATTCTGTGCGTGTTTCTCAACAATCCGGATATCAGGTAAACGCGACTGGTTATTCTGTACATAGTTTCTCAGCTTGACGTAATCATCGGACTCGAATTCTGGCGAATGTAAATCTATAATCGGACGACTTTCTACTTCATGAACCTCGTTTACCTCAACAAAATCTTCGAAGTTTTGGCGCGAAAGGCAATCAGGAACCACGTTTTGGGATCCTTTCCTATGTTCAATTTGGAAGCGGAAACCCTGTAGCTTTAGGGACCATCGGGCCAAGCGGCCGGATAAGTCGGTTTGGCGCATAAGCCATTGCAAACTGGCGTGGTCAGTTACAATTGTGAAGTCCTGCCCTTCGACGTACGCCCTGAATTTCTTCAGGCTTAATATAGCCGCTAAACATTCTAACTCAGTAACGCTGTAGTTACTTTGGGCAGCATTTAGTTTGTGAGAAAAGTAAGCTACAGGTACTTCTATACCCTCTTCATTGGTTTGGGCCAGGACCGCACCAACACCAAGCTTACTTGCGTCACATTGAATGATGAATGGCTTCTGGTAGTTTGGGTTGGTCAACACAGGAGCTGAACATAGTTTCTCCTTAAGCATGTTAAAAGCCTGTTGCGCGTCTTCCTTCCACTCGAACTTCTTTCCTTTCCTTAACAAATTCGTGAGGGGTGTTGTCAGGGTAGCAAAATTGTCCACAAACCTACGATACCACCCTGCCATACCTAAAAATCTTCTTAACTGTTTTACATTTGCAGGTGCTGGGTAATTCACGACCGATGAAATTTTGTCGGGGTCCGTACTTAAGCTACTATTACCTACAATATACCCAAGGTACTTGACCTCGCGAGTACAAAATTTGATTTTCTGTATGTTGATGGTTAGGCCAGCTTTTCTTGGCTGATATGCTACATCTGACAAAACTTTAAGGTGAATCTCAAAATCTTCGGACACTACCAATAAATCATCTGAATAGACGAACACTTGGTCTTTAAGGTGTGGAGGTATTACTCGATCCATTAACCTGCAAAGCGCTTGCGGGGCATTACATAAGCCAAAAGGCTTTACGCGATAACGATAGAGTGGACGATTTGGGACGGTGAAACACGTGTAGTCTCTGGAGCATTCAGCTAATGGGATCTGCCAGAAAGCTCGACGAAGATCGAGAGAGCTGATGTATTGGGCCTTTGGCAGTCTACTGAGGATGCCATCGATATGCGGTAGTGGGTATGCATCCTTAATTGTAAGCGCGTTGACTTTCCTTGAGTCTAGACACAGACGGACTTTGTTGGATTTTTTTTACTAATACGACCGGACTGGACCACGGACTGTTAGGTGATTCTTCGATCACTCCTAACTTTAGCATCTCATCGATTTCAGCGTGTACAAGTTTTTCCACAGCGGGAGATATAGGGAAATAACGCTGTTTTATCGGACGTGCATTGGATTCGAGCTCTATTAAATGCTCCATAAGATGGGTTTTTCCTAAACCTTCTTTCTCATAACTCGGAAAACGGTTTTTTGACAAAATCAAGCTGCCGCGCTTGCTGGGCGGATAAGGAAATGGTAGCACTCTCACCGGGTTCATTGGAAGTAAAACTAATTTCCGAAATGAGGTGAGGAGCGATTTGGAACCTAAGCCAAAAATCGACTCCCAATATCACATTCTGAGCGATGCTTGGTATAATAAAAAAGTTTATTTTCTCGACTCGGTTTTCGAATTTTACGTCAATTTCAATCGTTCCAAACTCAACCTGCGTCTGGCCATCGGCGGTACATACTGAAACCTGGTGCTGACGGGGTTTCATTTTCTCATACATTTCTTTAGCCAAAGTACTACCTAGACATGAAACTTGGGCTCCACTATCTAGCAAACCTAAATATTTTTGATCCAGGATTTCGACTTCAGCGTACGGCCGTATATCTTTTGCTCTTTGCTGGAGGGAAGATATGAAGCTATTAAAATTTTTCCTATTCTTTTTTACCTTTTCCCAAGACTTTTTTAAGCGTACTGTCGAACGATTAGGAGTGGATGAAATATTTGTCTGATCATTATTTTCAAAAATTTTCGAAAGGATTTTATTGTAGTTTTGTAACCGAATATCGTACGGCACTATATGTGTTATGCATGGGGCTCTTTCCCTGCCTGGTGTCTCATGACGTATAAGTAGCTCCTTTATATTTTCTTCTTTTGGTCGTGGCGAGGATTCTGAGTTGAACCCTCGCTATTTTGGGAGTTTCCCGCATTGCATTTGGTGCAGTTTGGTTTGTACACTGCTGGACTACCACAACCGTAACAAAAAACAGTCCTATATTCAAGGCAATCAAAGAATCGGTGACCTTCTTCGCGACAGTTCCAGCACTGTAATTTCGCATTAGTAGCCTGTTTAGACACCTCGTCTACCTCAACCCAGTCCTCGTTGTCCTCCTCGGGATCTTCGCATAATTCATTTAACTGCCGTCGCGGAAATTGACGCTGGTTATAAGGAAGCACTGTTGTTGTATTCGTTTTGTTAATCTCGTTCAAAAGATGTTCGCCTTTAAGGCATAGTCGACGCAGTTCTGCGAGAGAGTTAACAGGTACGAACAACAGTTGCTGGCGGGTACGAAGACGCAAATTCCTCTGTAAAACTTCCACCAGCTCGGCTTCGGGAAAAGGGGTTTGCAAAGCTTCGGTCATTTTTAGGATTGAGTTCCGGAATTCGTCGAAGCTTTCAGTTTGGCCTTGCTTCCTAGCGCGAATTAATTCTTTTATTTCGGTGTCGCTTCGATGCTCTTGGAAGTTAGTACGCAGAGCTTGACATTTCGTTGGCCAAGTCACACGCTCGACAGAACGTGTGTACCGCCAGTACCAGTCCTTGGCATCGTTAATAAAAAGGTTCTGAATATGCTCACACAATAAATTAAAATTGCCTCCTAGCGTGTCGATCACCTGTGATTCAATACGATAAAGAAAGTTATCTACAGATAATTTCGACGTACCATCAAACTTTATATTCCATATATGAGTTGGGCTATCCTTCCTGAGTTGGGAACACTAGAAATATCGCTAAACCTAAACTGATCAATTTGCCTATTAAAATTTTCGTGATTAGTATGGTCACGGGCCCAAAGAGGAGTTGAATTGACTGAGTGTCGATCTTGTCTAGGCGTATTCAGATTCTGCCCAGTATTTACGGCAGCTGCTGGTTGTGGTACCGCAGCTTGAGCCATTATATTCGGAACGGCATTCAGGTTCAATCTACCCAACGCATTTGCTAATGTTTGCTCCACTTTTTGTTCAACAATTTGCGCTATACGGGTATCTAAATTCTCGAACATTGTTGCCTGCCTTGCCGAAGTGACTGCCCCAACAAGATTTCGTAGACGGGCCTCTTCATCGATGTTATTCGTATTAGGGTTTACATTGGAGTTCTGTTCTCGAACTGGTGCTTCTAATGGCGAACAGGTGGCTCCTGCTAAATCCGAGTTATCCTTATGTAAATTTGTTAAAAGCTGGGGGTTATCGCTAGTAGTCTTAGATGTAACCTTTGATCTAGTTAGAGGACCAGGGCGAGGAAGGTCTCTACTGTTGCATCTAGCTCTACACTGGGGACATGTGGAGCTGTGCTTTAACCAGTCCAATAAACATATTCGGTGGAACTGGTGCGAGCAAGCGGTCTTCAAGGTATCGTCACCTTCGAAGAATTCGTTACGACATATTGTGCAACCGTTTGCTTGAGCCTGATCCTCTTTACTTTGTGAAAGTGGCATTGTTACGTTGCAAGAAATGTTTGTTTGAGGGAAAAAAAATAATGAATGAATGATAGCCCCAGAACTGTAAGCAACTAGTGACTGAAACTCACTAAGCAACTATGTATGTATAAAAGTCTCAACAATAAAGCAGGTGACTGTTATTCAAAGGAAAAAACTTGATAAGGTAAAAACTTTGTCAACTTCAGCAAGAGTACTTTAACCGGCAAAGAAAATTTTATTTTCAATTCATATCTACATATGTATAGTCCTTAGTATGCACATACCCGCTGACCATGTATTAAAACGTTCACTGTGTGGAATTCCGATTTACTTAGTTTATTGAATACAAATCGCAAAAATTCTGAAAAAAACCGCTAGCCTTTATCAACCAAGTGTTCACTACACATCAACTCACTAAAACTCTCAATGATAGATAAAAAAATCATGTAAAAGATGCGGTCTGACCCTCTGGTCGGTAGGAAGTCTGTGTTGGTATAAAGATACTAGTATAGGGGTACGCAAGCCCAACCGGGTATTCGGTATTAATGAAAATAAGTCAACGGGAACCGGTACAGTAAATTCATGGACTGCAAGTTCCGGTTATCCCATAAATAAAAAAAAATCAAGACAACAAAAAACTTAATTTGAAAAACTTCTCGAAGTGGAGACTGAGAATGTAAGCTAATTTTCAGTTTCATTTTGGTTCATCAACCGTGCGCCAACGCTAATTGGTATGCTTGGTGACATATAGCCCGTCCCAAATCACAATTCCTGATGAGCCAGGAGCGAACAGCGAACTACAACCAAACTGAAAATCGAAGGTATTATCTGCTAATTAGTTCTCGTTATACACTGCTTTATGCGGTCAAGCTTTAAAGCATCTAGCCTCTAAAACTGAATTCCTGCAACAAGATTTGTATACAACTTAACCAAAACGCAACGATAAAATTCACTAACAACTTTTAAATATTGAGTAAACTAGTTGGAAGCATATGCATTAAGCTTTCAGCTTTCAAATTCTAAAATTTACTATTTAAATTACTGTCAATAATTAATCAAATAAACCAGACCAGACGGACAAAACTGTTCCAAGAGGGAATAAAATCACGGGACCACTTTCGTTGGGCTACTCATAAGTACGCCACAGTCTATGCTTCGTGGCCCCACGTTGGGCGCCATTTAATCTGTTACGAACTTACGTTAGGGTGATGTAGAAGGGCTCGTGGGTGCCCTACTGCCGTGGCGTGTGCATTCGCATATATCCCGGAGCTTCAGCTTCGTGGGATCAAAAAAACACAGCCGCAGGGCCGAACTACCTTCTCCCTAGCCGAT
>NW_023467937.1:0-6258 GCF_013731165.1 Rhagoletis pomonella | reverse complement strand
TTGACTTGCTGAAGAGGCACTTTTTGACACATTTTCTTATGTTTCTGCAGCTGTTGATATTTTTTGGCTACTCTCCTTTTTCAATCTCTGATTTTACTTGTCGGCATTTTGTTGTCAATCTTTGTTCTTCTTCTATATAGTCTTCTATACTCCTTTGTTTGCTGTGTTGATTCATCAACCATTTCGTATGAATTTTCCTTTTTCAACTTGCTGTTTGTATTTAGAATCCCCATCACTGCATTCATTTGCGAAGCATGTGAGCGTGACATAGATAATTAATTTTGTATATTTTCTTTTGTTTTTCTTTGTCTTTCTTCGCTTCTGAAGAGCAGATTATGAAGCGTATATTTAATTGAAAAAATGTTGGTCTTGTCTTTTGAACCTTTAAATATAGAAAAAGGACCACATTTAGGCACAAGTCGATTAGTAAGGTCTTTATCACTTTCAAATTTCCTTTGAATAAAACCCCTTCCTGCTGTCAACGTTTCTATTTTGTAGTTCATTTATAAGACTTTTGATTTTCAGCACACTTAGTCCCCTCAGTGTCTTTTTGGATATTTGTACCAAAATATTTTCAGCTACCATTGGCGGTATTACTTTTTGTCAGAGAGCAATAATTGCTGTTCACTCTACTACAGTAGAAAAAGTTATAAGTATTGTTGTATATATTCTCTTTTTGTGTTGTACAATTGACCGCTAGTGATGTACGATTTCTTTTTTTTTCATTTTTCTAAATAATTCTTCATGACTCGTAAATATTTTTTTGAAATTTCGTATCATATCAGAACTTAACCGCCCAATTTAGGCTTAGCGAGCGCATTTGGCCCAATTTTGGGGAATTTTTCTGGGACTTTTTCGGATTTCACAGAGTTTTTTTTTTAGTAGTTTTCGCGATTTTTCTCTCAATTTTTTCTCCTTCTATATTTTAAGTTAGGCCTCTGGCAATAAATCGGTGAAAACTCTATTTATTTCCATGCATTAATATTTCAGTGATGCGCGTACAAATATACAGACAGACAAAAATTCTAAAAATCGTTGATTTGTCTACTGTTGCTTTAATAAAGACCTTCATATCAGTTTTTTCTTTAATATCTATAATGTACAGACATCCTGCCTGCTAACATTTTATTATATCTATGGATTTTATATTGAAAATTTAATTTTTCCACTCCATCTATTCAACTGAAATTTGACATATCCCATTTATTCGGTAACGCCTCAATACCAACTTCCCTCAAAGGCATGTCACACTCATCGCACGTTTAGTTAATTGATTTTATGTCTACATCAGATATGTGACTAGCTCAGTAAAAGCTTCACTGCACATTTTAGAATCCTATTAAGTGAAAAATTCAAAGAAATGAAAACATAAATTAACACTTCAATTTTATTATAATGGCAAGTGGCACAAAGGAACATATACAACCCTTTTTTATGTGTCGTAAAGAAAGGATTTGAAGGATTGACTGAAAAAATGCAACAGATATGCATTAGGGTATCTGTTATTTTTCGAGTTTGCTACTTCAGGAATTTTTAGATTTTGTCCAAAAAAATATCTCTGAAACAAATAAGCGTACAATAACGACCAGCGGACACTTTTTAAGAGAATTGAACGCTCTACAAACAAAACCTCCACAGCTGACATAATTTCACCACATTACTCATACGCCGTGTGGGCCGCAAGCACCCGCCTACCTACAACGACAACTTTAATCTTGAATATCTTTCTGAGGTAAAAGTTTATTAAAAAATTCGGTTAGAACTTTTTTGTATGCCATTCAATTATTTACTAAAATATACATTTATCATTGCTGTGCCCTTATTTGTTTCAGAGAAACAGAATTAAATGCAAAAAGTCGTAAAAACCAAAAAATCAAAAATTTAACATCATTTTGGCACGGTTTAATTGGGGAAGTAAGATTTTTTTGGATTGCATATTTTTTAGGGCACTAAATTAAAGATTCAAGGGCGGCAGCAAAAAAAAAAACAGCTTGCGGAATTAACGGCCACCCTAATATACATACTTACTGTCAAAATATCTTTGTCCTTTAAAGGAAAAGGTACCTTAAAGGCACACTATATAAATAGTGATGTGGATATTATACCTAAGTGACATGAAAAGACACTATAAAAAGGCCAGGAGTGTGAATGTATGTGTAAAAAATGCTCGCCCACCCAACAGGGAAAAAACCAAAAATAAAAGAACTTTCTTATAGTAAAATTTAATGAGTTATAAAACTGCATTCTTAGAATTTTTCTAAAACATCTGAATAAAAAAATGCTAATTTATTGAATTTACCTGAGCTTTGCACAAAGTTTGATGATTTGATTTGTATGTTTTTTGGTGGAGTGTGAACCATATTTTTTTAAAAAAATTATTAAAAAATAAATACTGTCACAGTACATATTAATATACCAACATAATTTCTGTCACCGTTAGTTTAGTGATTCTACCGAACCGATTGCAAAACCAAGAACACCATTGGAAAGATAGTTTTCTGTAGATGAAGAGAGTTCTTTTGGTTTAAAAATTGATTAAGAATTGGCAAAACTGAAGATTGAGACGAAATTGAAAACAATGCGAAATACGTAAGAATTAGGGTAACTGAAAGCGTAGGAATATTTATTGAAATTTTTTGATAAGAATCGAAATAAATTCAGTCATAAAAAATGTAGTAATCGAAAGTTTTCAAGTTACCGAAATTTATCGCATCATCGAAATTTATAGCTATCGAAATTTATCGAGTATTCAATTTTATTCAATTATTGCAACGTACCGAATTATTCAAATTGATCGATATTTATTGAGTTTTCGAAATTTATAGATACAGAAATTTAGTTGTCCAAATTTGCGAATAGTTATCGAGCTATAAAAGTTTATGGAACTATCGAACTATTGTCAAGTTAATGAAATTTATCAAGTTATCGATATTTATTGAATTATCATTATTTATAGAGTTAACCAAATTTATCGAGTTATCTTTCAACTTATAGAGTTATCGATATTTAATGCTTACTGAAACTTAACGAGTTATCACTGTCGACAGCTTTTTAAAAATATACTTATATACATACATATTATTTGGAAATTTATAGGGGTATCCAAATTTTATCGAGTAATCGATTTATAGTGAGATATTTATATTTTTGAGTTACCGAAATTTAACGAGCCCTTAACACGCACAGTTATCGAAATTTATCGAAAATTATCGAAATTAGTTGAGTTATCGAATTTTGTTAAGTTATCGGATTTTAGTTTTTTTGAAGTTCAACAAATTATCGATATGTAATTAAGGAAATTAAACGACAAACTGGAATGTATCGCTCCATTGCAAGTCCTCCATGGGCCTACAATGATATAAAAAATTTGAATCACGTTTTTGTTCCAAAGGAGGAGATTTTCCGGTAAGCAATTTTGTACTTTATAAAAACTAGAAAAATGGCCGAGCATATGCTCCCACAATTTTCAGTTTAACTGTGTCAAATACTGCCTTACGCATATGGGGATGAAAATTAATTTATGGTATGTCACTTTCTTATGTCATTTACCACCATTGCTAACAAACTCACACAAAGCCACATAAACGTGCACACCATTTCCCCTCCTCGGCGACACCAGCTTCCGTTACGAACTTTTGCCCATTTCACGCTTGTGGCATTTTTGGGTCAAATGTGCATAGTTCGTGCGTGTTTGCGTGCATACGTCGGGTCCTTGATCGGTTGCTGAGATATGCATTTAACTGCTTCATTTCATTTGCGTTTACACGCTGACAAAAATGTACATCTGCACGCATGCATGTTACACACAAATGTATGTACATAAGTACATGCGTATGTATGCGTACAACTTAGCACTTTTTGGCCGCCGTTCACATCAACGCAATGCCCAGCATCATCGATATTGACCCTGTCCGATGTCCACTCAGCATAAATGATGAAATGCCATTAAAGCATTTCCGACCTTTTGCCGCTGCCGCTCCCGCTGCCGCCGCTACCGGTCGACCGCCCCCAGCCGGCCTCATTGCTTCTGGCTTTCACACGCTGTTCACTCAAATTGCCACCCGGCAGCAACTTTTGTTCTGAATCGTTTTCGAATGAGCTTTTAGTTTTACTTTTGTTTTTGTTGTTGTTGGTATATTTGTTGTAAACGTTTGTATGTTATTCATATGCTAGTTTTTGTTTGTATGCTTTTATGTTGTATTTGCAATGATTCTTCGCCGTTTTGTTGCTGTTGTTTTTGATTGGCATTGGTGTGTTGACCCAATTGAGGTTATACATATATTGTGGGCAAAAAGTAAAATTGCTATTGAGTCAGTGCAAAATGTCGATTAAGCCACTAGCTGTAATCATGCACGCTACATATATATGTATATGTATGTCATATATATATGTATGCATGTGTGTATTTTGTATGCCAACATGTAACAAATTTATATACACATGTCCATTCATAGTAAGTATTTGGATGTGGAACACTACACTGTGTGCCAGTTGCTCGCTCGTGCCTGAAAGTGAAAGTACATGCAGTGCATGCAAAGCAAAACACATACTCGTACTAATGTTTACATGGTTATGTATGCACATCCATATGTAAATAATCATAAACTTTGCGCCACAGCTGTCACTTTCACTGTCCTCTTTTAATAAAATAATAAAGTGAAATTCCATAGATTCGATTAAGTTTAATCGACACACGTACTATGTAAACTATTAGTGGGTTGACCATTGGGTGCTAGTGAAAAAACTTAAGGCTTAAATAATAACCAAATTCAAAGTGTTTTCAAAACAAGTTACTTCATGAAAGTTTATCAATATTTTCAAATTTAAATGTTTGCGTTCATACTACTATGAGTATATCACTCCAAATGCATTTGCGGTTTTGTGAAAGCAATCAAATGACTTTCTAGCTCCAACATGCCATGGAACGCGTAAAACCATGGCTAAGAACCATCTTTTCTAACTGCCTAAGACTCGGTCACATCTCCGTGATCTGGACAGAAGTCAAGGTAGTGTTCATACCGAAAGCAGGTAGAGCCTCTCATGCACAACCTGGTGATTTTAGGTCTAAAAGCCTACGCTTTTTTCTACTGAAGACACTGGAAAGACTTCTAGAGGCTAATGTTTATAAGACAATCCATTAACTTTGCTCTTTTACGTAATGCGCAGCATGCTTACAGCTTTGAAAAATCTACTCTTTAGTTTCGAAAATTGTACGATCACTGGAAATAAAAGAATTTGTGTTAGTGGCAATCCTGGATATAGCAGGGGCTTTCAACCATCTCCTCCCATATGCGATCGCCTCGGCTCTGGCGTATCTGCGGGTGGATGAAAGTCTGGTTAGACTCATCCACTAACTGCGCACCAGCAGGGTGGTGAGCTCGGAGCTGGGGAACGTAAGACTCGCCGGTCTGACAGGAGAGGCACTCCACAGGGGGGAATCTCTCTCCACTCCTATGGGTAGTGACCGTGAACCAACTGCTAAACCTGTGGTAGTCCTTTTTACCAGACGGTACAAAGTAACTTCTGCTACACCGCCAGAAATCGATGGCTCGAGCCTGATATTAAAGCGTATTGCCAAGTATCTTGGATCAATTCTCGATAGTAAGCTCATTCCCTCGAATGACAACAAAATGGAACGCATCAAGAAAGTCACTACAGCGCTCTTCACAGGTTCTTCCCTTCTTGGAGAGCTCACTGGATATATACTGAAATTGTTCACCCGATTCTGCTCTACGGAGCCCTTTTGTGTTGGCTTAGCCTTTATAAGACAACAGTGCTCAAACTATTTCATAGCGTTCAAAAGAGTACGGAGCTTTATGCTCTTTCCCTATCGAAGCCCGGAACGCGATTTTGCATTTTCCCCCGTCCAACAAAATTAATGTTATTGAAATGGCCATTATGGCGGTTGTAAGGCTCAGAGAGGCAGATTCCTGAACTCATGGCACATCCCGCCACTCTACTTATGTATACGTATGAATGTATATATAAATATGTTGAAAACCCCAAAAATTGTATCTGCTAAATCGGGGATGCTCTATATTTCAACCGGAAGTGGGTTAAATTGACTGGGGGTTCATTTTTCAAATTATATATACATGTTTTTACTACAGATTCGGATTCTAAGAATAAAAACACGCACTTTTTGTTCAGTACTTTTTTCTCGCAAGTGTTCTTTTCAATCTCTAAATGACCTTCGAACTTCAACTCGTCCTGGATTTCATGAGTGAGTGAAAATGTTTTTATTCGAAAACGAAAAAA
>NW_023467936.1:0-6258 GCF_013731165.1 Rhagoletis pomonella | reverse complement strand
TATGCAAACTCCGGCCATGCATACGGCTTTGTAGCTATATGTATGTATGATACATATGTATTCTATTGACAAAAAAAGGAAGACGAAAATTTAAAAAAATACTGAAATCATTTTAACTGGGACCGTTGATAACTGATGAACATACATGAATAAATGTATAATACACATATGTATGATTGATATAATAGCCCTGATCCAATAGATACTTTTCGTGTAAAATCCTGTAAAAATGTTAAACAGCAAAATCACTCTCTGAAGTGAGAGTAAAAAGTGAGTAACAGCAAAAAGTACGGGAACAAAAAAAGCATCGGGTAAAATCTTGCAACTTCATTCTCTACTCAACTCTCAAAAAATCGCTCTCATTTACGTGATTTTGGATTACGGGTCCTTCCTGCAAGTTCGTGTAGAAAACCTGTAAGTTCATTGAGTACTTGATCAGAGCCAATAAGTATAAGATTGCACAAAGAGAAGCTCGGCCAAACACTAACATATGTATAAGCGCCAATCTATTATTATTGCACAAAGAGAAGACGAGAGTAAGGGAAAATGCCGATCAAATGAATTTAGCTCCCATTTTGCAAACAAAAGACGGTATGTTATATGTTCTCATGACTTTAACGTAAACCCAGCGACAGATGAAGCAGAACCACAGACTATATTCCGAAAAGAAAAACTAAATTTAGGAATATATACAAATAGAAACCCTCAAACTACAACAAAAACAGTAATTGATGCGGTGCTTTCAAGATATTTTAACGCCCTTGAGTCACAATTATAGATATACAAGTGTCATATTTTATCAATCATACCGATAATTTCATGTATTAAACGAGTTAAAAATAAAAATGAATAAAAAAAGTAAAATCTGCAAAATGAATAAAATTAATGTTTAATTTCAAACCTTACCTATATGCCTATGTACATATGTAACTGAATCGCATAATAATAGGTTTACATATAAAAATCGAATCTTAATCTGTAATTAGAAAAAGAGATTAGCTATTCAAAATTTAGATAATTATAAAATTATCTCAGATTAAACCGGTAACTTTTTGGTGTCCAACCTAGTTTTACCGATTATACGTGCGAAGAAGAGGAGGAATGTCAAATGTAAAAGTAAACAAAAATTGACGCTAGCAAGGAAAAGAGGTTTGTAAAGGTATTTTTAATAAATTATTAAGTTAAAATATATTTAAATAGCATAACATGTGTAGCAGAAAAAATTGACCAGGGTGGCACAGAGAAGAAGCCTAACTTTTCTTCGAGTTGTGAGAATAACAAGCACAACCAATTTGACAGCTAACGAGCTGTGATTGAGATTATAATTATATGTAAAACTACTTTTATGCTTTGCCGTACGCATATATTTACACATCAAGTTTCATGAGTATTTCCTAGAACTCACGCCTCGAAAATGCCTTGCAAAAACACTTTACACTCTGGGGTGTACGAACGAACTTTTTTTTCCTTGTAATGTCTTGTATGCAGCTCTCAAGAAAACGGTAAAAAAATTGCCATTATTTCGTGTGTGTGTCCAAGGAATATTGACATTTTTGATACTTCACAGCCTGTTGCCTCACTCTTTCCTCAAGAAATAATGGAACGGGCATATATTTCTGTTGGAAACCTGGGTTGCCTTGTGCTCTTTTTATTATTACCTCCCTTTTATTAGCTCGGGATGTAACTATGTAATGTTGATGCGCCTAAAAGATGCAGCGATTTCTATTCTCAAGTTACATACCCGATGACCAGTGTTGCCAACTTTTGAGTTTCAAAAAGCACCAAAACTTGGGGAAAAAAGCGTTTTACCTTAGTAAAAGCACTGAATCTTTTTTTTGTAACAAAGGATACTTTTTTTCATAACTGCTTGTATTTAACAAGAGTAAAAAAATAAACGATATTTAGAAGTATAAATCAATACGCAAAACTTGTTCTCATGCCTACGAAGTAATACCGAAGTAAATATTTCATATTATTTCATGTTTTAACTATCTAAGAGAAATTCGAGCTCAGAAGAAAAGCACTAAAAAGGCACTAGTCACTAAACAATTTTTTTGGCGTTTAAATTTTCAAAAGGCACTAAATCTAGTGCTTAAAGCACCAATTTGGCAACTATGCTGATGACAGTACGAATGGAAATTATAATAGCGAGGTTTTAGTTTAATTTTATTTCACAAAAACTTAAGAAAACCGTAGTAGAAAGCGTAGCAAATTTCTTAAGAACTGCGTACTGCCTTAAGCAAATTTGAGTCAAGAAAATTTCTTAGCTATTTCTTGTACATCATTTTATATGGAGTCTTTGCTTTTCTTGAGAGGAGCATACTGGCCTTAAGGTGGTACGGCCTAATGTACATACTTAAGTATATGTGGAAATCTCCTTTAGCAAAGATTCTTCATGGTAGACAACAGCTCTTCACACTCTTCCGATGTAATGGAGCTCCAAACTTCTTCAACTTTTGTTCTTAACTCCAAAACTGGTCATGGTGATTGATTTATAAGCCGCCCTATCATCAATGCCCATAAAGATTCCATGGGGCTAAGAGCGGGGCTTGACGGAGGCCAGTCCAAAAAATCAATATTTTTTAGCCCGGAACCAATTTTCTGTGATCTGGTGTCATCACCACAAAAATCAAATTAAGGTACTTCAGTAAGCGCGTTTTTTTTTAAGCCTAGACAAAAAGAACATTGTGAAACTTAAACCAACAATAGAAATTGTAACCCAATGTTTGTAAATTTATTCTGGTCCAATTACGCCCCACTTATTTCCAGATCCTGTCAGACCATAGTGTTAACAAATTTTTAAAAGCACTTCATCAATTCTCCTTAAGACTGTGGTCAAAATCCAAAAATCACATGGTGTAATTTTTGATATGCGGCCGCGACTACGCGTTTGTGCCCCAGTGGTAGCATTATTTTTTAACTTTTAACAATATACTATATTGTTGAACTTGATAAATACAAACCCGGGAAATTTATGAGGATGTTTTCAGTTATTATTTTGCGAATATTTTCACTTGTATCATCGTCGATGCAAGATTTATATAAAGCAGAGCATAGCCAAAAATTATAAACAATTACTTGCAGATATGTAACGCTGTAATCACCGTAAAAATGTGATAACAGTAATTTTAGTTTATACTCGTACGAATTGCTAATGGCAACCCCCTGTGTTGAGTTGTTTTCAGCAGTACCATGTAAAATTTAATAATGCAAAAAAAAAAAATAAATATAAATAAAATATAATTTTTTTGAATGTAAATAGAACCACCTTTCAAATAAGTATTAACCCTATGAAGACATTTATGAAGAAGAAGCTAAGAACGAGATTGAAATACCTGCAGGTCATATGAGTACGAATTAATAATGTACATACATTTGTCATTAACCAAAAATAAACATCAAATTATTCGAATTTTTAAATTTACATTTAAATTTTTTTCATTTCCACTCGTTCTTTCATTTCGATCTCCTTTAGCGCTATTTTTACTTCCTTCATTTTCATTTCCAAAATTATTAGTTTCTTCTACGTGTTTTCTCCTTTGCGAAATTAAATTGCTTCCTCAGTAATTCTAGCTCAGTCTCTCTAACCATTAATTCTCGCTCCTTATTTTCCCTGCACTAGCAACATGTCACTTGGCGAATCTGTCTGTTGATTGATTTTTTGCACAATTTTTGTTATTGAAGTAAAGTCTTCCCATGTCACTTACATAAGTTGTATTTTGGAACCTAAAAAAATTTGGGGTTTAAGATAAAAACTAGTTTCATATTGGTAGCATTCCTCAATTCAGAGTTGTTTATTGTTAGTGAGCCAGAATTCGTGAAATCGATCAGTAAAAATTAAAGTTTTTTGATTTTCAATTTTAATATGGTGGATGTGTAATTCAGGAGCATGGAAAGGGATTCCCATCAACAAAACTTCGAAAAAATATATATTTCGCAAGTTATTGCATAAACAATTTTTATAGCATTTTTTCTTGGACTCAAAATATCTCATAAACTATTTAACCGAATTGGTTGAAATTTTCAGGGCTTATTCCTTTTATGTCATAGTTTCTATTGGCATATTTATTTTTATGCAAATTTTATTTTTGTTCCTTTTAACTAATATTTATACTAAGAAAGTTGTTGCAAAAAATCGTTCTGGAGCAACAAAAAATTTGAAAAAATTTAAAAATATTCTTGCAGTCTTATTAAATAACATTTCAAAGTGTGTGTATTTTTCGTTTGGAAGATATCAGCACTTAAACTTGGCTCTGCATGTATAGCATCTTTGTTTTTTCGATTTTTGAATACAATTTTATTTTTTTTTTTTTTGATTCTTTAAATACATTGGCCATGAAAAACAGCTCCCCATTAAAATACAATCGTCGTTCGGAGACGGCGTAAAACTATAGGTCCCTCCCATTTATGTGACAACATCAAGGCGCCCGCCACAAATCGGAGGAGAAGTTCGGCTAAACACTAACGTATGTGTAAGCGCCAATCTATTGTTACATATAAAGTTGGTTAAAAAATGAGTGTGAGCTTTATCATATGATACTTCCAGGCGCTTATAAATCCTTTCTACATTATTATTATACACAAAATTAGAGTATATAGTTAGAGTTTTATTGCGTCAAAGTAAATTTCAAAGTATGATGTTATAAACATGAAACCGATAAACTTAGAATTCATGAAATGATCGTGTTCTCAATTAGTGATTCTGATGCTGAATAAGTTCTGCAAGCGATCTTCTGTGTGTTAATTGGTACAAAAGAGTGAAAATTTCTGGTATTCTTTATTGTCGCTGCTCTAAGGAAACGTTTCTCCAACGACTGGCTTTCTACATCGTAATCGGCCTCTGTGTAAAAGACAAAAGCGATGGTTTTGAAGAAGCTTTGGCACCATTCATATAAAGCCTTTGGATTTGTTATTTGGTCGCTTGTAGTCCGTTGCAGGCTTACACGTGTTGCATGTCTTTTTACACATCCGCCTATTCCATCACACGCACCCTTGCCATGTGATGTAGCGAAAAAATGCCATTCTGCATTTATGCCAAAATCGTTTTTATAGTAAACCAAATTTGCCAGATTTTTTTTGTTTTTATACTGAGCGCCAGAGCCGTCCGAAAAGAAAATTAATTTTTTTACTCCGTTGAAACCATGGTTTTGCTTTAAAAAATCTATCATTTTTTTTTGTTAAAAGCGTGTACAGATACTGCGTCATGCTTCAGGCAGTCAGAAATTACGACAAAACTTTGGTGATTGATGTTATTTCAGTCGTTGTAATAGATACGACATCCTGGGCACATATATTTGCCAATAAAAGAAAAATAACGGCTATCCCAATATTTTGTCACGAGTCTAATGCCTTTATAAACGTGACTATGCATAGTCTTATTATGAGGATTGCAACAGGTATTCGGAGGGGACATATGGGTCTGAACTTGGCAATATAAAAGATAACAATAAGCGAATAATGTTCGTTGCTGCTTTTTTGCTTACTTACTTTTACGTACACTTGCTTATAAGGCAGTCGTTATTCGTCGCGTATAACCAAGCTACCACCGTTCAATAATTTACACACGTAGAAATATGAATTACCACCTTCGCACAAATCCGTTAGCTGACTCAATTTAAAAAGAAAAGTAAACTCTAAAAAAAATTTGATTCAAAAATCGAAAAAACAAAGATGCTATACATGCAGACCCAATTTTAAGTGCTGATATCTTCCAAACAAAAAATACACACACTTTGAAATTTGCACATGTTATTTAATAAGACTGGAAGAATATTTTTAATTTTTTTTAAATTTTTTGTTGCTCCAGAACGATGTTTTGCAACTACTTTCTTAGTATAAATATTAGTTAAAAGGAACAAAAATAAAATTTGCATTAAAAAAAAATATGCCAATAGAAACTATGACAGAAAAGGAATAAGCCCTGAAAATTTCATCCAATTCGGTTAAATATGAGATATTTTGAGTCGAAGAAAAAATGCTATAAAAATTGTTTATGCAATAACTTGCGAAATATATATTTTTTCGAAGTTTTGTTGATGGGAATCCCTTTCCATGCTCCTGAATTACACATCCACCATATTAAAATTGAAAATCAAAAAACTATAATTTTTACTGATCGGTTTCACGAATTCTGGCTCTAGTGTAAGTTATGAAACAACTCTTTATTTCGAAGGAGTAAAATCTATTTATGTTGATATACTGAGCTATTGCTTAACTGAGCTAATTAATGTATCTAACTCACTCTAATTGATTTACGAG
>NW_023467935.1:0-6258 GCF_013731165.1 Rhagoletis pomonella | reverse complement strand
GAGATATTGGTGATGACGTTGGGAGTGTGGTGGTTGAATGTGTAACTCCTCCCCCCTTAGATTTGAACTGCTCCTGAAGTTCAATCACTTGGTGCGTCGAATCTTCCCTGTGCACTCTTTTACAATAATTCTTACTTTCTATACAATATTTCGTTAGTAAGATTACTAATAAGAGTACAAAGACTACTGTTAGTGAGATTGAAAAATTAACATTATTTTTGTGATTGTACCTTAATTCTTTGATTTCTTCTGTGTTCTCTATATTTTTTAAATGTATTTCTTCCAAATTATTTATATTTTGCTTATATTCATTTCATCATAAAATGGTAATATTACTAAGTCATAAAATATGTTATCTACATTTTCGTAAATATTGTCTTCTATACTAAGTGTACAACTTTTAAATTCTATAATGTTATTTCATTGAATTTCATAATTCATTTTGTTACAATCATGTTTCAATTTAATTTTCTGTAAATTTTTTGTAAACAAAGTTCCTTTTTCTATATCTCTGATTTCTGTTTCCTTATTTGTTCTACTAGTACAAAAATTGAATTTGCTTTTAAACAAATTTTGAATACATTTATTACTTAATTTTAGTCTTCCTTTAAAAAGAATTTCATCATTAAAATCAAAAACATTTTCTGTATCCGTTATATAGTTTTGTTTATCTATATTTACCTCTTTTTGAGCTTTATTTGGTATTGATAAGATTTCGATTTTAAAATAATCTTCTTTGCAAAATTGTGGTATCATTATAACAACGATTAAATTCTTTTTAATTTCAATAACAATACTCTTTATATATTTTAATTTTTTATTATTTACGTTAAATTTAGTAATTTCTTTGTTAGTTAATACATTTCTTCCTAGTATTCCCATCCTTGAAAATGCTGTTAAATCTTGAATTTTTTCTACTTCATTTAATAAATAATTAATATCAAATTGTAATTGTATTAATTCTATTGCTTCTACATCTTTCTTTTGCAATGATGTCAAATTTCTTAAAACGGATTTAGAGTTTTTTAAATTTTCCTCAATTTTATTTGCTAACAAATCAACATATTGTCGCAATTCTAAATTAATATTAATTTGTTTATTATGTGCATTTATTAGATTATGATTGTTTTCATCAATCAGTTTTAAATGATCGTTTAGTTCTTGTCTATCTTCATCATCCATTGTGCCAAATAAAAAATTCATTCCTTTTCCTACAATATTCATTAAGGCTCTTTTGTGTCTAATTCTTAATGGTTTTATTGAAGTTAGTTTTGTTTCTACTGTATTTAATGCAAATAATAAGTTTCGTGTAGACTTATTATTTTGAAATGTAACATTAAAGTTTATAATTGCTTCATTTAATTTTGCTATTATATCTTCATAGTTTTCCAAATCAATTATGTGATATATCTTACTGAAATTCTGTATAACATCCAGTTTTTCTTTCTTTAGAATAGTATAACCCGTTTCATAATTTAGTGGTGTTATCCTTGTATCTTGTACGTCAACCAAAATTACAGTTGATAAAAACATAAGTAAGACTGAAAATGGAAAGAAAAATAGCAGTATAATTAATTAAGTAATTATTTTGCAAATTTTTGTTTCCTCCTAATTCTCTGTGGATGTATGTGTCTATTTCTATTATCTAACACTTTTCCATTATTCAATTTTACTTTTTTTTTATATTTCGGGTCACTTTTTCTTATCCTATCTACTTTTACAAAAATATCATCTTTATCGATTAAAACTTTGTCGGATCTTGTTATGTTTTTATTATTAATAGACATGTTTTGCTTTTTTATTATTTGTTCTCTTATTTTTGAGAATTCTTCATTTGTAATTTTGTTTGTCACAAAATCAATTGGTCTCTTATTTATAGTAGAATGAATGCTACTATTATAAAAATGTACCGATTTTATTACTCTTTTTAAAATTGTTTCTTTATTATTTTGTGATTTTAAAAGACGAAGGTGTTCATTAATTGTACCGTGTACTCTTTCAATATCACCATTACCCGTTTTGACTAGTGGTGATGTGAAATGTACATCGATTTCTTCAGTATTAAAATATTCTCTCATGTATGAGTTATTAAATTCGTTATCAAAAACGTATTTACTTGGTTTTCCAAATATTGAATGCCTATAATTTAAGATTTCAATAAATGTTCGACTGTTTCTATCAGTTATATGTGCTATAAACAAATGTTTGCTGAATTTGTCAATAAACGTAAAAAATATTTGCCTTTCCGCAATATACAAATCTCCATGTATAGTTTCATTTGTTGATTTCGGAATTTCTGTTTTTCGTACTTGATTTTATTTTCATGTCTATCGTGTTTGGCTTGTTGACAAATTTCACAATTGTTTATATACCTTGTTACTAATTGTTTCAATTTTGGAATATAAATTTTATCTTTTAATTCTTTGAGATTTTCATCGATTCCGCGATGATTAAGCCTTACATGTTCTTTTTCTATGATTTCGAAGGCTTTTTCTTCGTCTTCGATATCATCCAAAAAGATATTGCTTTTTAATGCCTTGATACTTGAATTTCCAAGGGTTTTAATAAAATGCCTTTGAAATTGTATGTATTTGCTTTCATTCGGACAATATACCGTGAAATTCTTTAAGTTTAAATTCTTTAAAATTTCCCCGAAATTTTCATTTATCACATTTTCATAAATGAAAATTCGTTTGTTTTTAAAAATGGTTATTTCGTGAATATCTTCACCATTCACTTTATCTTCAGTGATAATAATTTGATTTTTAAACAAATTAATTGGTTTCTCTGTGATCCAAATGTGATCATTTGTATCCTCTATTGCACTATGTATAGTTGCACATGTAGACTGTACATCGTCTTGCGTTTCGTCTATGTCCAAATCTTCCAATGCGTTTACTTGTAATCTACTCAAAAAGTCCGCTACATTATTTTCTTTTCCTTTAATATATTCGATATTAAATGAATACTCGTTAAGAGCCAATTTCCATCTTGTAAATTTACTGTTTTCTTCTTTTAAATTATTTAACCAAATTAAAGGTTTATGATCAGTTTGTAATTTAAAACGTTTTCCATACAAATATGGTCTAAAATATTTGCATGCCCAAACTATGGCTAATAATTCCTTTTCTATTGTTGAATAGTTCTTTTCACTGTCGCAAAGCGTTCTGCTTGCATAACAAATAGGATGTCCGTTTTGTGAAAGTACAGCACCAATTGCGACTGTACTTGCGTCTGTTGTTAAGACAAACTGTTTCTCAAAATCTGGATATTTTAAAATTGGATAATCTATGAGAAGTTGTTTTAATTTCTCGAATGCATTGATATATTTTATATCATTTCTATCTATTTTTTTGTCTTTCTTTAGGTATTTCACTATTGGATACGCAATTTTACTGTAATCTTTGATAAATTTTCTATAGTATCCAGTTATGCCTAAAAATGATTTAATTTCCTTCACTGTAGTTGGTAATTTAATTTTTTGAATTGCCTCAATCTTTTTTGGATTTGGCTTCAATCCTTGGTTTGTGATAATATGTCCTAAGAAATCTGTTTCTTAAAAAAAAAAAACATTTGTCAATTTGAATTTTTAAATTAAATTCTTTTAATCTTTTGAAAATTAGATTCATTGAATTTACATGTTCCTGTAAACTCGTGCTAAAAATAAGTATATCGTCTAAATATACAACACAAATTTTATTGATGAATGGTTGTAAAACATGATTCATCATCCGTTGAAATGTTGCTGGTGCATTCTTTAGTCCAAATGGCATTCTTACATATTCGTAATGTCCATACTCAGTTGAAAAAGCGGTTTTATGCTTGTCCTTGGGATCCACTAAGATTTGATGAAATCCTTTTGCCAAATCTAGTGTTGAGAAGTATTGTGCCTTTCCCAGTTTGTCAAATATTCTGTCTATATTTGGAATAGGAAATTTATCTTCAGTAGTTACCTCATTTAATTTCCTATAGTCAATGACTATTCTCCATTTCTGAACTCCTGAATTGTCCATTTTCTTTGGAACTATCCATAAGGGTGTATTATATGGTGAAAAGCTCTTCTTTATGATTCCATTGTTTTCCATTTCATCAATTTTTTTCTTTATTTCTGCCTTGTGAACCTCGGGGTACCTGTAAAGTTTAGTGTAAATAGGTTTATTAGTGACTGTGTCAATAGTGTGCATTACCTCATTTACGCTTGTTAAATTATCCCCCTCTTTAAAAATAAATTCTATATTGTTTTTTATAATTTTTTTCAATTCTTGTTTTTCTTCAAGATTCATTGCATCGTTTTGCAATTTTTTTAAAATTTCATTGTTACTTACATTTTCTGTTTGTATTTCCTCCGTTTCCATTATATCATTGATATATTCTTTAGATTCTTGTACGTAATAATCTTTTATATAGTCTTCGTTAAACAAATCTTTCATATTTAGTTTAAACTCCTCTTCTTCCTTGGTATCCTCGTTGACATATTCCCTGTCACTATCGATATCATATACGCTTATAAAATCCTTTCCTTCTCTATTTTTATATAAACCTGTGTTTTCTTTTATTTTAGGAAAATGTTCCTTTTCTTTGTGGCTTTCTAAATTTCTAAAACGTATTTCCTGTCCGTTCACTTTCATTATGTTCGTTTTGTAGGATAATTCCATTTGTAATGGAATTAGAACATCGTTTCCCAATATTCCATTATAAGGTTTATCCTTAAACGCGTCCATAACTAAGAAAGTTACGATTGTTTTGCTTTTATCCTTAAATTCTCTTGGTAACCACGTCAAGATATATGTATCCGCGATTTCCTTCTTCTTTCCGGTTATTATTATTCTCGGAACTTCTAATTTGCTTTCTAGTTCCCTTGGGAAAACTCCTCTATTTATAATAGATGCTTCTGCGCCTGAGTCCACTAAAAGTTTCACTGGTATTCCTCCAATGTTCAATTCGATTATTGGGATTCTCCTTTTTCTTTGACCTTCTTCTGCAAAGTTTTCAACTAAAACATTATCAATTTCCATAGGCTCTGCCACTTGCCTTTTTGTTTGCCTCGTATTACCGCGAGTAAACTGTGTTGGTTGATAGTTTTGTTGCATGTTCACATTCTGCTGTCTTGCATTCACTGTGGGTTGTTTGTTTTGCCATTGATTATAATTTCTGTTTAAATCACTTGGTTGATTCACTTGATTTTGTTGGTTCTGATTCACATTTTGATAGCGTTGATAATTCTGATAATTTCGTGGTGCACTTGTATATTTATTTTTATCACTTTTGTTCACATCACTCGAATTGAACATTGTAAATTGATACTTCCTATCTGACCGCGTCCAATTATTTTGTTCTAAAATCATATACGCTTCGAATAAAGTTTTAATATCCCGCGAAATTATAATGCTTGCCGCGTTAATTGGGATTTTTTCTTTAAACAAGTTTAAAATTGCTTCTTCGTTACATTCGGGTTTTCTATCTATCGATTTTTCTTCCGACAAATGATACTTATTGTTCATTCGCGTTAAAATACTAGATAATTCGTTATACGTTTGAGTTATATTCTTATGCTGAATCCTTTCTGCAATTTCCCTCAACTGTAAGAACGTATTTCTCTCACTGAAATTTTCTACTAATATCCTTTTGATATCCTCCCAGCTAGTATTGTCTATACTATATCTTAGTAATGTGGTATTCGCTTTCCCTACGATTTTATCCCTAATCTTTCTTGATTGTACCGAATAACTACTCATACTGTTTATTAAAAATTCTACTTTGGTCACGAATTGTACAAGTTCTGCCGCACTGCTACCATTATACTCACCCATTCGATTAATGAATTTGATTTCAAAATTTCCTCCTACTGCTCCTTGTCCTAATGATCCTTGTGCTGAAGTTGCCATGGTGTCCTCGTCTTCTTCTGATACTCTCCTTGGTATATAATAAGGTTTCATAAAATGCTCAATATACACAAATATAATTTTCGATTTACAATTGTTTTACCGGATTCTTTTTCTTTTGTATAAAATTTTTGTAAGATTGAAATATTCTTTTCAGGATTTTCGGTCTGATCCCAAGAATAAAATCTTTTTTCTTTAAAAAAAAAAATTATACTTTTTAAGAAAACTCCTTCGCTTAAGTTAGTTGAGACTGCGCCAATAATAGAATCACGTTGTGATCCTATTTTAAAATAAAAGATATTCTTTCTTTAAATTACAAATCGTGGTTTTTATTTATTAAATTGGTTTTCTAATAAATAAGAGCTGCAAAGGGAAG
>NW_023467934.1:0-6258 GCF_013731165.1 Rhagoletis pomonella | reverse complement strand
TGGTGCCGTTTGGTATTTTTGTCGTTGTTGTCCCTAGCTAGATTTTGCTTGTTGGGTATTTGGATTGCGTGTATATTGCCCCTTGCAAGCAACCCCGCCGTCTCCACTGAGCCAGCCGGTTGCTTGGAATTTTTCTTGTCATCTCCCTTTTGTGCGTGCATTTGTTTGTTTCGTTTGGCCCCCCTTGTGTTGTTGTTGCGCACGGTAAGTGCATTTATTTGGGACATTAGGTAGGTCGGCTTTTGTAAACAAAAGGTAAGGTGACAAATTGGCGCCCAAAGATGGGCCCTTTTCACTGAAGGAGTGGAACAATTTTTTGGCGAGATAGACTGTGGTGATAAGCATAGCAAGAGGTGGGATTTTCGTCAAAGGTTGGTGAGATTACACGAAATTCAGGTGAGAGAATTGTGGAAGATATATTGCAGTGACAAGTGCAGTGCCAGAAGGGTATACCCATACCCACACATCTACGTACATATTTTGTGAAGTGTGTAGCTTGGTTGTTGCCTCTCTATTTTGTTTAGTAGCGTTCAAATATAGTGTACATTAGGCTGGGTCGCATTTTGTATTTGTGGTATTAAGTTTGGTTTGGTATTTTGAATATTAATTTTTTTTTTTCCTTTTTAATTTTTTTTTGGCAGCAGGAACACAAAGAGGATTTCCTTTTTCTTTGGCGGTTCGGGGCGGCGTGGTAACGGACGGTCGGAGTATACCTAAGGAACTTATTTTCCTCTCAATACGTACATACATATACATATACGGTGGTATCGGAGGGCAAGCGTTGTCGGGCTATACGGAGCATTGTTTTTGGATTGTGTGTCGGCGGAAGATTTGGAGCACGAACAGATAAGTGTAGTGTTAAGTGATTAGGGCGCGGAAAAAGAAACGAAGCTAAAGTTAATATTGGAAAAAAAAAGCGCTTCAAATTAATATTCTGTGTGGTGGCGAGCCGTTTGCTTCGATTTCAGCCTTTTGTTCACATTGGATAAAGAAGTACGCTATTGGTTGCATTTTAATAAAAATTAAATTAAGAAATACCTAAAGTTAAAAGAAAGACCACCCTAGTGGTAAACATATTTACATACATACGTACATTGGCCGCACCACTTTGTTTTGCGTGGGATCTATTGTATACATATATACATATACCTACATAGTACATACGTATATTTATTTTTACATATTGGTTGTTGTTTTTACATTTGCTTGTGCCGTTTTATTTAGCAGTACGTATTATTTTTGTTTTGTTTTTTGTGTGGTTAGGCTCTACTGTTGTCGCGCGTGATAGGGTTATTTTGTTGTGCCAGTATAGGACGACTTACAACCCAGCAGTAAAGTGAGGTATAGGCATTAGAGTACCAAGTGGTCGCGAACTGGTCGGTAGTAAGCGATAACTGGTTTTTTATACATAAAACGATTTTAAAAGTTTTGTTTTCGCGAGTTTTGATTTTCGGTCGTGTTTTTAAACTATTAAGTCGTCGTAATTTTTTTGGTTTTCTTTATTTTTTGGAGAATTTTGATTTTATTTTAAATATTTTGGGGTTTTCGTTACATTTGGGTTCTTTCTTGATTCATACGACATGGAGATTAATCGGTTGTCGCAAGAGGAGTTGTCGTATGAGATGGAGGCTCGGGGTCTCCCGGTAGGGTCGGTCGACAATATGCGGAAATCTTTGCGGGCGTCAAGGTTGTTAGAGAGGAGAGGGTCCGTAGACCTCTTCTAGGACTACCCCTTCAGTTTCGAGGAGGATCGGGACGCGGTCGAGCAAAAGTTGAAGGAGGTCGAGTCGTTGATGAGCGAGTTGGCGAAGGGCGCGAAGCCGTCGACTGGGGCCAAAGCCATGGCTAAGCTAGAGTGGTGCTTAGCAAGGATAGGGCGCGCGAAACGCAGCAACGATGCGGAGTTGACGCAGCAGTCGAGTTTGAAGAGCAGGTTGATGCTTTGCTTGGCTGACTTGCAGGAGGCAGTTGGCGAGGGGGACGAGCCGGAGCGGATGAGTGACCGAGAACGAGATTCGGCGGTACGATCGGCAGCGGCACCAGGCGAGGTGGCCGAAGAGCGGGCGTGCGGGTCGGCTGAACCGGTCGGGAGCGTGAATCCAGAGAATCTTACAAAGTGGGACGTGCGTTTCGATGGGGAGAAGTCGGGTCTTTCGGTGCACGCTTTTCTGGAAAGGGTAGAGGAGTTGAGTGAAGCCGCGGTGTGGCCCCTGCTCAACTTTTCGGAGGCGCGGTTGATTTATTTTCGGGGAAGGCACTTCTATGGTTTAGGTCAGGTAGGCGCTCGCTAAGTAGTTGGGAGGAACTGGTTAGGGAGTTGAAGTTGGAGTTTCTGTCCTCCAACTACGATGACTTGCTGATGGACGGGATACGGCGGCGGACTCAGGGAGCGAATGAGTCCATCGGAGTCTACGTAGCAGCGATGAAAATTATGTTCGGTCGGTTACAGGAGCCCCTGTCGGAGAGTAGGATGCTAGGGATAATTAGGGCAAATCTACTACCCTTTTACCAAACGCAGCTGGGACTAGTTTCGCCAGGATCGGTTGCGTAACTAGTCGCCTTGGGTAGAAAATTAGAGTCGGTTAGGTCGTCGGTTGAAGCTTTTGTCCCTCCACCAAGTCACAAGGCCAAGGGTCTGTTGGAGCCTGACTTGGCTTATGCCTCGGTGGGCTCGGAGGTCGCAGCGGTGGCAGATTCAACGGACCACGAAGGGTTTAGGGCGGGGCCTAATACCCGTTGTTTTAATTGCAAGCGGTTTGGTCATGTTTCAGCTGATTGTAGAAAGGGGATAAAGTGCTTCGGCTGTGGTAGGCCTGGGGCCATGAAGCGGGACTGCCCGGTGTGTGCAGCGAAGCGGAATGGTGCCCAGGGTACCCAGCGTAGTCCGGGTGGAGGTGGTCGGCGGAACCACAACCCGTTTAGGTCGGAGTCGAAGTCGAATAGTTGGGCGAATTCGAAGTCGAATGTTAGGTCGGAAAATAAGTCGGGAAACGGGAGGTAGACCCCTGGGACAGCAGGTCAGGTGGTCTTGTAGGGCGAGTTAGTAATCCTGCTAACTCCCAGCTGGCTAAAGTAGGGTTCGGTGCTTCAGATATTCGGTTGGCGTATTCGCTTGTCTCGGACGGCTTCGATAAGCGTCCGTATTTGGATGTGAGGATTTTTGGTTACACTTTTAGGGCGTTGTTGGATTCTGGTGCGTCCAGAATGGTAATTGGTCGGTTAGGTTGGGAAGTTTTCTCATCTTGGGGCGTTAGGGGGTCTTCATCGAATATTCCCTTGAAAGTTACCCTTGCGGATGGAGGCCATGTATCGGTGTTAGGTTCGGTTTCGCTGCCAATTGAGGTAGAGGGCAAGTCAGTCCTCGTTGAGTGCCTCATAGTTCCTGGCTTGCCTCAGAGCGTTATCCTTGGGGTCGATTTTTGGACCAAGGCGGGTATTATCCCGGATTTGATGAAAATGAGGTGGAGCTTTTCTCGGCCGGAACAGGACTGTTTGGCGGCGATAGTCGATCACTCCGAGTTAGGCAATAGAGAGGCTAGTGCTTTAGATGAATTAGTTGCCCGGGCGTTCAGGGCTATGCCAGAAGGGTTAGGTCGAACCAACCTTGTTGAGCATCGGATTAGGGTAAAAGCAGGAGTCGAACCTGTGAAGCAGAGGTATTACCCGGTGTCTCCCGTCATACAGTCGCGTATAGACGAGGAGTTAAAAGACATGCTCGATAAGGGAGTAATTGAAAAGTCGCATAGTCCTTGGGCGTCCCCCGTAGTCATAATTAGGAAGAAAGATGGGTCTTATAGGTTTTGTGTAGACTATAGGGTTTTAAATAAATGTACAGAGAGAGATAGCTACCCCCTTCCTTATGTTTCGGCGACTTTGGATAAGCTGAGGGACGCCAGGTTCCTGTCCAGTCTGGACATTAAGTCCGCGTATTGGCAAATCCCGGTGGAGGTGCAGTCGAGACCCTTTACCGCTTTTACGGTACCAGGAAGAGGTCTCTTCCAATTTAATCGTATGCCATACGGGTTGCATAACGCACCCGCAACTTGGCAAAGATTCATAGATTCAGTTATAGGTCCCGAATTAGAGCCCCATGTCTTTGTTTACCTTGATGACATCATTATCGTTACAAATAACTTCAATAAACATCTAGAGATTCTGCAGATAGTTTTAGATAGGTTAACTAAAGCGGGCCTTAGGTTGAATAGGGATAAGTGCAACTTTTGTAGGCCAGAGTTAAAGTATTTAGGCTACGTGGTAGACAAGCACGGTCTACACGTAGACCCAGAAAAGGTTGAAGCGATGGTTAACATCGAAAGGCCCAAAAATGTGAAACAGGTTAGGTCATTTATAGGTACAGTGTCCTGGTACCGAAGATTTATTAAGGACTTTGCTGAGTTAGTTAGGCCTCTCACCGAATTAACAAAGAAAAACCGAAAGTTCAAGTGGAACGAAGATTGTGAACGGAGCTTTAGGGAGGCGAAGGAGCGCCTGGTGAAAGCACCCGTTTTGAGCTGTCCAGATTTTGAGAAGCCTTTCACAATCCAGACAGACGCGTCTGATTTCGGTATAGGAGCAGTTTTGACCCAAAGATTTGAGGACGGTGAGAGGGTTATAGCATATTTGAGTAGGTCCCTGAATAAAAATGAGAAAAATTATTCGACGACAGAGAAGGAGTGTTTAGCGGTCTTGTGGGCGGTCGAGAAATTGCGTCCATATGTTGAAGGCGCTAGGTTTACTGTCGTCACTGACCACTATTCTTTGGTTTGGCTGAACAACTTGAAGGATCCTTGTGGTAGGTTAGCGCGTTGGGCGCTGAAGCTCCAGCAGTATGACTTTGAGATTGTCCACCGGAAGGGAAAGGAACATGTGGTTCCAGATATGTTGTCCCGTAGTGTGCCTGTTGCTGAAGTTTCCACTAGTGACCCCTGGTTGTCGAAGATGATTCGGTCTGTAGAAAAGAGACCCTTATCGTACCCAGCGTGGAGAGTAGAAGGCGGCTGCCTCTACAAATTCGTTAAGTCCAAATTCCCCTATATTTACGGTGATTCTTTGGATTGGAAAAAGGTTGTTGGTCGAGAGGAGAGGGCTGAGACTCTCAGTAAAAGTCATGAGGACCAGTTGGCCGGTCACATGGGCATCCGGAAAACTTTCGCTAGGGTTGCACAAAATTTTTATTGGCCGCAGATGAAGGCGGATATCGCGAAATATGTTCGAAAATGTAAGATTTGTCAACAGGTGAAGCCTGATAACACACAGCCAGCTGGGGGGTTTTTTGAGAGGTCCAAGGCAATCGAGCCTTGGGAAATGATATGTGTTGATCTGGTAGGGCCCATGGTGAAGTCGACACAGGGCTACCAGTATATTTTAACGGTCGTGGATTACTTTTCGAAGTTTCCGCTGTTGTTTCCCTTACGGACTGCCACGGCGAAGGGCGTCTGTAAAATCTTAGAGGATCAGATGTTTCTTTTGTTTGGTGTCCCTCGGTCGGTGGTCTGCGACAATGGACCCCAGTTCAGGAGTCGCGAACTGCGGGGGCTCTGCGGTGCGTATGGTGCCCAAATCCGGTACACCGCCCACTATCACCCGCAGGCTAATCCGGCCGAAAGGGTAAACCAGATAATTAAGACAACGCTTAGGGCTTACGTAGCGGATAACCAAAGGAGTTGGGACCAGCAATTAGCAAAGGTAGCGTGCTGTATTAGAACAGCGCAGCATGAAGTGCTAGGAGCCACGCCATACTTTGTAAATTTTGGTAGGGAAATGGCGTTGGAAGGCCGTAGGAGATATATCGAGTCATTAGGAGAGCAGGAGAGAATTAATTGTGAAGAAAGAGCAAAGAGACTCGAAGAGATTAGATCTAGCGTTAGAGTGAGATTAGAGGAGGCCAGTGCCAAGTTAGCAAGAAATTATAACCTTAGGAGAAGAGATGTGCAATATATGCCAGGAGAGTTAGTTTGGAGGAAAAATTTTGTATTATCTGATGCAGCAAATTACTACGCGGCGAAGTTAGCGCCGAAATATATAGGACCTTTTATAGTGAAGAAGGTGTCGCCATGGACTTATGTCCTGGTAGACGAGTCAGGCAAAGATAAAGGGACATGGAACGTGAAGGAGTTAAGACCATATAGGGACAGTTAGGAGATAGGTATTTCACAAAAGAAGGCAAGCTTTCTTTTTAAGGAGGAAGGGGTGGGGTTGTCGCGTACTGGCAGCAACAAAATAAACATTTGTTTCCCCTTTGTTCTATTTACCTATTTC
>NW_023467933.1:1052-6259 GCF_013731165.1 Rhagoletis pomonella | reverse complement strand
TTAGGATTGGGAATGAACACTTCCGAGCCTATCTCGAAATGGCGTTCTCTTTTGCGGGTCAATGCCCGTTGTGAGTTCGGGGCAGCCATTCACAGTGAATATATGTCGAAGAGAATTGACTACGGATATAGCGTTTGCATTTTTCATGGGCTGTGCCCAGACATATCGCGAGTAGCAGTCGATGGCTACGAAGATCCATTGGTTACGATTTTTAGACATGGGCAGCTTACCGACGAAGTCAATCGATAATTGACGACCCGGTCGTTTTGGTTCTCTATATTCGCCGTGAGGTGTTTTGGTGCTCTCATTACTTGGTTTAATGCGGTGGCATAGTTCACATTGCCGAACGTACTGGTAAACGGACTCATACATGTTTGGCCAGTAATAGCGTTGTGAGATACGTCTGTAAGTTTTCCAAACACCCTGATGCGAATGTTGGTTGTGGTTTTCATCGAGAACTTTGGCTCTATCAGAAGATGGTACACAAAGTGTCCACAGTATTTCCGCACTTTGATTGGAAAATTTCAATCGATGATATAGAAGGTTGTTTTCGATTTTGTATCTATCTAATGGTTGTTTTGAGGCCATGGTATGCATTTTGTTGTACCATTTATCGCCAGTATTTGGGTCAATGTTAATCACGGACATGATTGGGGAAAGATTCACGTGAAAATCACTCGGAAGGTCAATTGGGTTTCTGCGAACGATGTTGAGAAGAGCAAAAGAACGAGATAAGGCGTCAGGAAGTTCCAAATGTTTTCCTGGTTTATGAATAATTTTGAGTTCGTATGGTGATAATCGGATCGCCCAACGACATAAACGACCAGTTGGATCTTTGAGAGTTTGTAGCCAGCGTAACGCTGCATGATCCGTTACCACAACCAATTCACGACCCTCAAAATATGGACGAAACTTTTCGACCGCTAAGAGAACGGCTAGGCATTCCCGTTCGGATGCTGTGTAATTTTGTTCGGCTTTCGAGAATTTCTTTGAAAAATACTGAACCACCCGTTCATTCCCATCATGTTCTTGTACTAGAACAGCTCCCGCCGCGATCAGCGAGGCATCGGTATAAACCTTGAATGGTTTTGAATAATCTGCCATAGTCAGCACGGGAGTAGTAGTTAAACACTCTTTGAGTTTGAGAAAGGCTTGTTCAGCAGCGGTATTCCATTCAATGGGTCCCTTTCGGTTTCCTTTATACAATTCACAAAGGGGAGCTGTGATCTCCGAGAAATTTGGAATAAATTTACGGTACCAGCCTGCTGCACCAACAAACCGTCTGACTTCTTTTGCCGTTTTGGGCCGTGCGAATTCCACAATAGCTCGAATACGAGATGGATTCGCAGATAGACCCTCTTGAGACAAAACGTAACCCAGGAATTCCAATCGTTTACAGCAAAAATTCGATTTGGATGTTGAGATGGTTAAGCCGGCCCCAGCCAAACGTTTTGCAACAATAGCCAATATCTTAACGTGTTCTTCAAACGTCGAAGTGCAAATTATGAAATCATCCACGTATGCGAATGCATGTGGAACTAAATCCCGGAAAATTTTATCAATGAGAATGGCTAATGTGGCGGGTGAATTTCTCAACCCCATCGTCATGCGACGAAAAGCGTAAAGCCTGTTCCCGAATGCAAATGCTGTTTTCAGTTGGCTCGATTTTGCCAAGGGAATTTGAAAGAAAGCTTGAGACAGATCAATACTGGTTAGGTATTTTGCTGACTTTAGTCGTGCTAAAATCTGGTTAGTGTCCGTAAT
Source organism: Rhagoletis pomonella (assembly GCF_013731165.1). Taxonomy (NCBI): domain Eukaryota; kingdom Metazoa; phylum Arthropoda; class Insecta; order Diptera; family Tephritidae; genus Rhagoletis; species Rhagoletis pomonella. The sequence continues at coordinate 4,495 of NW_023467933.1, read as the reverse complement.
TGGATAGGCATTTGGAACGGTGATTTTATTCAATTCTCTTGCGTCCAAGCATACGTGACAAGTTCCGTCTTTCTTTTTTACAGCCAGAATTGGTGACCGCCAAGGACTTTCTTCGATGGTCATAATGATGTCACGACTACGCATTTTGTCCAGTTCGGCTTGAACTTGTTCAGCCACGTATGGCGATACTGGATACTGGCGTTTCATGACGGGTTTTGCATCACCTGTGTCAATTACGTGTTCGATCTGATTAGTGACATTTAAGGGACCAGACACAGGAGTTGGATTAAAAAGTTTGAGAACGGCGTCCAACATTTGTCTTTGTTCTGGAGTGAGATTATGTGGAAGGCTGACGCTGGTCATTTTTGGTGTATCTATGTCACCGTCTAAACCGAGTGTGGAAGCGTCAATTGGCTCCAGATCACTACTCATAGAAGATACCTGAGCTGGTTCTTTCCCACTCCATTGGTTACAAAAATTAATAAATTCATCCGCCGTAACCATTTCAACTTTCGCGGATGCAACCTCTTCCGTATCACCTTTGGCTGTATTTTTTAAAAATCGCTCCACTTTTTCTTGGTTCTGCACCAGTTCGAAAAAGAAGGCCTCAAGGAATGTCCGTCCCATAATTGGGTGTTTCAGTGAGATCGGAACGACAATAGTTGGCACAATTCGGGTAAGACTACCGACCGTATATAATACATTTACTTTACCAATGGCCTTAAAAGAGATCGAATTATCGGCAAGACCAATGGATGTTTTGGTAGGTTGCAACTGTCCCCATTTGTGCTTCTCATAAAACGTTTGTGATACGACTGTGACTTCGGCTCCGCCATCGAGTAAAACCGTATGAGAATGGTTGTTAACCATAACCGTGAGATAATCGCGACAATCGTTCGGAATATTATAGGTCAAACATTTCTCTGAGATAAAGAAAACATCGCGGAGTCGTGGTTGGATAACTTGATTAACCGCGTCTTGTTTGTGATTAGGGACTGGAGCTGAAGTAGATTTGGTAATTGGTGGTGTTCGTTCAGAACATTTGGTTGATGGTTCTTTGCCATCCCTTTGAGTTTGATTATATTCGTTAAGAATCAGAGTAGAATTATTACTGGAATTCGGGACTGAAGATGTGTCGATTTGTAGAGGGACTTCGGTAGAATGAGGATTATTAGAGACAGTGGATTTAGAAAAAGTTATGGATTCTGAGTACGATGGGCCACTATTCCCAATCGACTCACTTATGCGTTTTTTGAACACGGGCATTGGTCCGACGTCACTCCCGGTCGTGTGCATTTGTAGCATATCACCCGATTCGGTTGGGTTCGACACCTTTTGAAGTGATGACCCCACACGAGACATTTTGCACATCGTAAATTTTCGTCCCCCTCAACAGTGAGAAATGGGTCGACGATGATTCCTGCTTTCGTGTCATTCTCATTTCGATTTGTGTCATTTTTATAATCACCGACTGGTTTCGAATCCGTACATTTCTGAGATGGTTTAAAGGGTTTCTTATGCTTGCCCACGTATGCACATTCCCTGTCATCTGAGTCGGATCCAGGGAACGAAGCGGTATATTCCGAATGTGAAGAATCATCCGGCGAATCATGTAGTGCCGAAATTTCCCGTGGTTCTGATCGCTGTCTATCCGAACGGGTTCTTTCCGGACGGGATGTGGCAACAATGAACGAATGCGGTGCAATTCGCTGAGCGAACTCCCGCAATTGTTCTAACGTGTGGACTTGTCGAGTGTGGACGAGTTCACGAAGATGATCGGATAAGGTACCGATGACGATATCGAGGTGATCCCGTTCATCCAGGCCACAGGCATTACCCTGCAATTGGAATGTCAAGTCATCGATATGTTTCAACAGTGTTTGCGACCGTGGGTCGAATTTAATCTGCGCATATGACATTATTACTTGAGCCCGAGTATGTTTGTTGAGGAAACGAGCACGAAGTTTTGTGCAAAAATCCTGATAATCTCCGAACTTTCTCAGTTCGGTGAAATACCATTGTCGAGCGGCCCCCGTGAGTGTGGGTACCAAACGCGTAACCAATTCATGGTCGGGTACCCCGATCTTATATCGAAATGAGCCAATAATAGCCAAATAATCTTCAACCGATAGAAATTTTTCGTTTACGTGAACTCCATCGAATTGAGCACGTCCCATCCATGATGGTAAGCCTCTAAATTTCCTATCCATTGCATCCGCTTGGGCAGATTCGTCGAATATAGTGGCTTGATTTGGTCGTGATTGCGGTGGACCGGATAGCGAATAATTCGGATATAAATGAGATGGTTCATTAATTGGTTCTTGAGTATGAGACGTTCTAACACCACGGTAGGTATTGGTCATTTGAGTTTGTAAGGGTGACGGACCAACCAAAGAAACATGAGGAGGATCCACCGATGGTGGTATCCAGGTATGATTCAAGGTCGGTGGCATGGTTTGGTTAATGTCACGAACGTCAGGTATTGTTGGCTGCAAATGAATCCGATCACGGATCATTTGCTGTTGCATCTGTGTTTGTGTTCTCAACAACTCAGACACCATTACAGACAGTTGGTGCAATGAGGGTGTTGGTTCCGTTTCGCCTGACAATGAATTAGGAACTGCTGGTTGAGCATTTGAATTAACCGTACTAGTGGTCAGGGTATACCGTGGTTCAGTTGCCTGAACCGAAATCGGTATATACTGGTTTGAAATCGGATCCGGTCTAGTTAAGGGTAAACGTGGTGATGGAACAGTATTTTGAGCTAAACTTATTGTTCCCCGTTCATTATCAAACCCATGGAGAGTCGAGTTCAAACTTAATCGGGAATCGCACGTCGGGATTACCGTATTCGGTGAAGACATCCGAAGCTCACGAATCTTCGATTGAAACCTTCCGACCAGGTCCTCTTGGCGTGGAGCCGATTCAGGTTTTAACTTTAACCGAGCGGTTCGATAACAATAATGTATCATTTGATGAAGGCGACTCTGCGGTGTTAACGCCTCATTTGCATTCAGTTCTCGATATGCTCTCTCACATATTTCCAACTCACTCATTTGGTGTATGGCATGAGATTTTATCAACCATGGTTGGCCAACGTAAGCAGATATTTTACCATTGAGAGCGGTTATTTCGGTGTCGGTCCACTGAACTGGTGCTGGATATAGGTTATATATCTCACCTTCGATCTGACGCTGTTCGTCTGTCAAATAGGTTGCATCGAGAATGGGAAACAATTCCATGTTGAAAGACTCAAATACAAACCTGTAAACTCAAATTTTTAAAAATTCTACCAGTCCGTTCTAAAGTCCGTACTATTAACGTCTAGGTTATAAAAGGATGGTACTCGATTAAAATCAATACAGTATTTACTTCAGTTTATTATTTAATATTATTATTATTCTATTCTATGATAGTGTGTGAGCTAAATCGGCGAGGAAAAA
>NW_023467933.1:0-952 GCF_013731165.1 Rhagoletis pomonella | reverse complement strand
AAAAAAAATCAATGTTCGTTTTGAACATGCAATTTCGAAATAAAATAATGCCGAACAAATCAATATCTATTTGAATATTACTCTTAGTATAACAAAAAAAATTCACGCTCAATTGGTTGTATGTCTCATGTGATTTTCGGTCCAAAATTTAATTTAATAATATTATACCGAACGTGGGCTGAGAATGGCGTTTAACGCACTAGCTCGAATCTTCTTATGGACCAAGTTGTTTGCTCCCGGGATGCAGCGAAGGCCTTGAATACTTAGGAGTATTACCTGTATCTCCTTCGGTCCCTTCTGTCGCCAACAAGGTACGCAACAAAGATCAAGACTATCCACCCCCGAATTTACCGGAAGACCAAATCAGACTGAGAATATTCAACCAGTTTGAGAATGTTAAGCGAGATTAATTTGATAAGAATTTCAAATCTTATTGGTAATGAATACACGAAGAATAAAGAAAAATGAAAAGTTTGGTTCAATTAGTATTGACCGTGTTATCGGTTGCGTTACTGGAACTCATACCGAAAGACGAAAAGAGGCAAAAATTATCGGTTCAAAAATCTTGACCGTCAATGTGTGGTGTTACTTGATTAAAAAATTCAATTAACTTGCTTTTCAGAATTGGCGAACTGAACTGAACGAGAATGGTTATGACTGCTGATCAATGGTGTTCGCATCGCAAATCGATCACCATTCACCCCCTCGGAAATAAAAAATCAAAATATATACAAAAATTTTGATTGACAACGAGCTCCAATAAAAATCAATTAAATCATGCCGTGTGAAGACTCAGGACGATAATGATTTACAGTGATTATGAATTCAAATAAAATTGTTTGATTCAATCTCAATGACGATTTATAATAGCAGAATTTCTAAAAGAAAAAATTAATCAAAAATCGATTAAACTCGAATATGTGTGGTTCACCGACGTACAATTTTGTGACCA
>NW_023467932.1:0-6260 GCF_013731165.1 Rhagoletis pomonella | reverse complement strand
TGTCAAAGCCGCCGTTTTTGTTGATGCTGCTGTTGGTGTCGCTGGTGCCAGCGCTGGCGGCGGTAACCTTTCGCCTAGCCGGACAACTTTGAGAGGCTGCCACCACACCACTGACACTTTACGGTGCGCCGATGATTTGTGGCCACCCATGTGAGCGTAAGTATCCCCAACAGTTGATATATGGGCGCGCGCGCGAAGGACTGTCACAGGCAAAGTTGCGTCCGTTGGAAGACGACAAGAATCGGTGAAAGTTATTTGGTTCAACAGCACTCAACAATATGTGTATACATATGTATGTAGGTAATGTGGGAGCCGAGCTGCTAAGAACTTGTGGAATGCTGTTACTGATGTAAGGCAATATATCGATTAGTAAGTACCCTGCAGGGAAACCGCGGACTAGTGAATCAAATTTCTAGGTCCGTACTAGGTCTTTATCGCCGAAAAGGAACTAGTCCCATAGAAACTAGATCCCCACCAGTCCAAAATCGGCAAAAAGTGGTACTTTTAAGAAACAAATTTTTTCAGTTTTTTTCACTACAAATCTATATCTAAAGTGACGAATTTAGAAATGGTTCGGAACTATAGAAAAAGGGATGCAGAATGAACTAGATCTTGTTTGTCGAATTTAGAACTAATTCGGAACTATCGAATAAGGGATGCAGCGGGGGGCTTGTTTACTTTACATAGATATGTGTTCGGCGGCTTTTTCGTTCAAATACGCTTCTATTCTGTGCTTCGCAGATGCTTTTTCATAGCTTGGTAATACAAAACTAAAATTTGTGTTAACATTTCAACATCTTGCGACAGTCTGGAATCTAACCAATAATAGCGAGCACCTCTGCAAAGTCAGCTACAGCCAAAGGTATGTAAACGTAAATTTCTTACAATCATTCAAACAAATTTAATTTTAAATTTGAAAAAATGTTTCTTTGAAAAATAATGTAAAATCGCACACTGAAGAACCGAAAAGATTGAAAAATCATGATACCTTTTCCTTTCGTCTGTCGATTTTAGAACTGGTTCGGAACTATAGAATTTAGGCCTAGTTCGGAACTATCGAAAAAGGGATGCAGCGGGGGGCAATTGACACTTCCTAGGACATCGCCATGTTAAATTCGCCAGTTGCTTGCATGCAAAAGAGATTTATCGCGAACCAGTACTGGGTCTAAATGTACTAGAAGCGCCCCAGTTCAGAGCTAGAGATTTTCCCTACAGGATATGTACATATGTATGTGTATATGAATGTATATATGTGAATTGGAGTTTTCCAATATTTTAAATTTTTTGAATAAGCAATAAATAGCGGTTTTGTTTGCTGAAAATTTGTCATTTCCTGGTTTATTTAAACGTCTACATATGTACATGATGTATTTTGCTAATGAATTCAAGTACGGTAACATTGTAAAACTCACTGTAGATAAATAAATTTTTTTCATAGAAATGATAGCTAGGTGAGAACATACAAGAAGTAAATCTGCCTCCAGGCAGAAGCTCTGTACTTACTAGAGGTTTACGCCGATAGATATTGCGGCGGCGGCGTAGCGAATCTTAGAAATAATCGGCGGCGGCGGCTACGCCGGCGTCACAAATTGCGCCGGCGCATCTGGCCATTAGCCACATACCAAAAAACGTAGGAAACTAATTCTTGCTAAATTGTAACGCGAAATATTATTTAAAAGGCGCCTTATAAATATTTGGATTCGGTGCATATGTTTGTTTATAGAAATACTTTAATAAAAAAATAATCGATTAACCAATTAGCTTATTAAAAAGTAGAATCGAATAACCCCACGGCCGTAATTGCGTTTCAAAAAAGCGTTGTAAATAGTCACTACGACAATTACTTCACTTTTCCTCCCAAATCACTCCGAATCACTTCACTCGAAAATCATTTCATACAATCTTTACACCACAATATTTTTTATTGGTGTGAAATATTTTTTTACTTTCTTTAACGAAAGAAAGAAGACACCTATTTTTTATTTCGTCATGATATTCGAAAATATCGTACAAAATCTCCGAAATTTCAAAATCTCAAAGAATTGTCTCTTAAATTTTTTGCAGTTAATAAACTATATTTCGGAGAAAATCACTTAAGCAATCAAAATGTGCGTAATTACCTCGGCTTTCCATTACAGTGTGAGATAGATTTAAATAAATATTTTTTTTATATACGTTTTATAATTTTTTTTAATTAACTATGTACTGTTTATTTATTTTTTATTGCAATCTAAATAATGGTCAGACTTTATGGAGTACACTGTAAAAATTTAGAATGGAAAAACCAAAACTGTAGTATTTACGAGCTTTTTCAGGCCTGCGTACATAAAGAACCACTGGCAACGCATGGCTGAAACTTTTTGTACGCACACATGAAAAAAACTCGTAAATACAGTTTTGGTTTTTCCATTCTAAAATTTTTACAGTGTACTCCATAGAGTGTGACAGCTACCTAGATTGAAAAAAAAAATGAAAACGGTGTACTTCTTTGTGAGTTCAAAATTTCGGGATTTTTTTCGACAAAGAATGTAAAAAAAATATTTCACCCCCAAAAAAATATTGAAGTATAAATATTGTATGGAATGGCCCATAAATAGAGTGACAACACAGTACACCATTTTGCATTTTCTCTTTTCAGTTCGCGAACATTATTTCCTTTTTTTAGTAACAAGATAAACAACTTATCGTTGTAAAAGATTTGCGCCTTTTGAATAGTTTAGTTAAATAATCACGGTGTTGTTGTGCATGTACCTGATACAATATGTGTTAGCTATATGCATAGCAGTTCATTTTTATTAATTATATTATTTGCTTATAATATGAGAATTGGGTCATGTTGAGTGTGATCGGCTATTATGAACAGAAAGTGTGCTCAAGCAATTTTGCATATAAAAATAACTGCTGACGAAACAAAATATGTACAATGTGTCACCAAAAGTTTTTTGAGTGTTAATAGTGAGGAATCACATTGCACATGAGTACCATAAATCATTATGAGCAATAGTAGAAATTAAGTAGGTCAATTAAGTATATTGCACTTAGAGTTTGTATTGTATTTTTAAGCTATATAAACAAATGAAAGTTGAAATAAAGGACAATCATTTTTGAGTATCGAAACGATACAGATCTCATCATTTTAACAGAGCGGCACTCCTGCCACTAATACTGAAAGTGCGGCATTCGTGCCATATACATAATTTGGCGAGTCACGCCTAAATGACAATTCTGCGTATCCTTTCATCTGACATCCTTTCTTTGCCCTATTGATACCATGTCCTACCAAACCCCATACAACATGCGTCTATCTTGTACAACAGTGTCCTTGAACCAGATTCAAATGAATCAGTCTGGGTGTTCCAGTGTTAGAATATGTCAAGTTCAAAATCATGGCAAATGCCGATTTCAAAAACGGTAAGTTTTTCGATTTTCAGGTAGGTTTTCGATAAGATTCTTGATGAATAAGTATATATATTTACATATATACAAGTCGATTGTATACATATTTATACATATATGTGCAGGCCCGACTAAAGGGAGGGGCTGTTTCCCAACGGACCCGGATTTTTCCTTAAATTTAGTTGGAAGATAAAAATTATAAAATTTCGTTAAATTTGATTATTTAATATTCACATAACTTTTATAATATCCAATAAATGCGAAAGCGCATGCCAAGATACACATGCAAGTGTGGTAAGGTCATTTCCGTGCAAGTCAAAACAACCGCCAATCTGGCCTATTGTGAAACATGGAAAGGTTCCGAAGTCAACATATTTTGTCTCAATGTTGTTATCGTAATGATTTTCCCATGGTTAATCAAACATTTTGAGCTCGAAATTGTAAAGCGATCTTCATAGAGATTCGAGATTATTTACAACAGGGGAAAATCAGAAATCAATAGAAGACGAGTTTCTTGCATACAGTCCATCTGAGCTTAAAGGAACGCATTTTACTAAAGCAATAAAAACTATTTTACGCGTTCACTTGATCCGTACAACAGTATAGCAAAACAAATTCTGCCTTTAGACGAAGTTTTTCTATAAAAAAAAAACAATTTTCACGAAAATTCCTGGTATTTTTCAAAAACACTGAATAAGGATGCGATGATGACGTTGGAAATTCGTTTAAATATTTTAAAAAACATTTAGGGTTAGAGGGGGGGGGGCGTCCCATATTTAGTACCGGCCCGGACGATAGTACAAGTTTTTATTATGAAGTGAAAAAAACTAACTAATAAAAGAACACCTATAAAATAATAAGTGTTTATAGTTAATTTTTTTGAAGCCAGATAAAAATAGGCCGTTATAAGTGGACCAAAAGTTGGCTATTGTAGTAGACGACTACGGAATTCCCTACAGGCTATACATGTATGTATATACATATCAAGCCCTAACCGCCAAAATAACGTAAGCGACATTTTTTATACCCGAGCGCACTTGTGCACAAGGGTATTATAACTTTGTTCACATAACGGTTGTTTGTAACAGGCAAAACGAATCGAGATAGATATAGACAAATGTATACATAAATGATCAGAATGAACAGAGAAATCGATTAAGCGGTGACTGTCTGTCCGTCCGTCCGTCCGTCCGTCCGTCTGTGCACACGATAACTCGAGTAAAAATTGAGATATCTTAACGAAACTTGGTACGTGAACTTCTTTTGGGCGTGGGACGGATGGTATTGAAAATGGGCGAAATCGGATAATAACCACGCCTACCTCCCATATAACGGTAATTTTAAGAAATACGAAAACTGCGATATTTTAGTAACTACTGAAGATAATCCACTCAAAATTGATACTTACAATGAGTTTCAGACGGAAAACATGAATATTAAAAATTTTTGGAAAATGGGCGTAGCCACGCCCACTTATGGTTACATGTGTATATCTTGGTAACCGCCGCACCAATTTCTTCCAAACTTGGCACAGTTGTTGGCCTTAGTACAGCATACTAAATGGCTGAAAATTTTAAAAATCGGACAATAACCACGCCTACCTACCATATAACGGTAATTTTCAGAAAAACGAAAACTGCGATATTTTAGTAACTACTGAAGATAATTCACTAAAAATTGATATTTGCAATGAGTTTTAGACGAAAAATAAGAATATTACAAAATTTTGGCAAATGGGCGTAGCCACGCCCACTTATGGTTACATGTGTATATCTTGGTAACCGCTACACCAATTTCTTCCAAACTTGGCACAGTTGTTGGTCCTGGTACAGCATACCAACTTGCCGAAAATTTCTAAAATCGGACAATAACCACGCCCACATCCCATATAACGGTAATTTCGAGAAATACAAAATCTTCGATAAATCAGTAAATATTGAAGCAAATTTATTCAAAATTGATGATTGCAACAATTCTTTACCAAGAAATACGTTTATGACAAAATTTTGGAAAATGGGCGTAGCACCGCCCACTTGTGATCACATATATGTATATCGGTAACCGTTCTACCAATTTGTACCAAACTCGGTGTGGTTATTGTGCTTGCCACTTAAAAGCAAAACGTTGAAAATTATTGAAATCGGACTACAATTACGGCCGCTTTTTATATAACGGTAAATTTCAGAAATGCTTGAAACTGCAATATTTCGCACCCCGGCTTATCATGTAGCGGTAGCTTTCGGAAAGGTGGAAAACATATATTTAATACTTGCGCCGGGTATTTAATGTTCGGCTCCGCCCGAACTTAGACTTTCTTACTTGTTTTAATTTTTTTTTATGCAGAACTGCAATTGGATGCTCTAGGAATATTTCTGCGTCAAAAAGAAATTTTTAAGAAAATGTCGCTTACGTTATTTTAGCGGTTCGAGCTCGATATTTAAAAAATTACTCATATAATGTCTTATTTATACTATGCTTAAAAGCGAAATATCGGCTGAAAATCGGAAAAGTTACCGTTTTTGAAATCGGGACTTGCCACGATTTTGAACTTCACGCATTCTAACTCGGGAACACCCCTCCAAAATATTATAATCGGAAATTCCATCGTTCCCGACCAATTCAGTTGAATCTGGTTCAAGGACACCGTGTAATATATTTTACTAGTGTATTAAAACTGAAAGCTAAAGACCTAGTGCGTTTTTGACCATGCGATTGCTCGTGCAAAAAAAACTATACCCCATAAAAGTTTTCTGTTAATAACTTTAAATGCTTAACAATATTAACCTTCCGCCATCGGAATATGATGTACCCCTTCCGCCAATTTTAAACGCAATTCTACGATATATTCCAGTGTTTGTACAGTG
>NW_023467931.1:0-6261 GCF_013731165.1 Rhagoletis pomonella | reverse complement strand
ACTAATCTCCGGTTAAACATAGTTATCGACGTTACCGACTCCCTGTTGTATGCATGGAGTCGAAAACGTCGATAACGGTGTTTAACCTCAGATTAGTGTTAACCAGACATTGAGTAACCGGCCCTAAGTCTAAAATACCAACCGTTTAGATTAAGAAAAACAAGAAATGAGGAGCGATAGAACTTTTTCAGCACACCAAAGTTATTCGGTGGAAATACATAAAAACCAAAGCCAATAAAAGAAGTTAAAGTTCAACTTTTCCATTTCTTATGTGTTTAATATCTCGGAAACTACTTAACCGATTAAAAAATTATTGATGATAATGTCAATATAATTTAAATACCTTTTATGCCACTATAACCAGTTTTAAAACTAATTCTAAATAAACGCCATGTAAAAAAATATTTTTATATTTTTTTTGTGCTTTTCAGTAATTCCCCACTAAAAATATAAAAAGCATATAAATTATACACATAAATGAAACACAAATTACCTTTATTTTGACGTCATAAGTTTTTTAATAGGTTATGTTGTTCATAAGATATTAATATTAAAAAAATCTAAAAATTTGATTTTAACCACTGATATCTTCTTTATATTTTACTTCCGCCAAATAATTTTGGTAGGGTTGAAATCAGCACAAAAAGTTCTGTCGAGCTAAATATTTTGTTTTTGCAGCTAGATTGTTGATATTCTACACTTATGTGCACGGAACGGCCTCGGACTATTTCTGATTAAATTCTGCAGTACGGGAACAGACGAAGGCAGTCTGCACACGGTTCGTATAGCTTTAGTCGCGTTTAAAATTTTGTATGCAGAAATGATTCCTCTACGCCTCAAGCTCGGCACACGAAGCAACTTCAAAGCGTCAAGGTATCAGGCAAATAATGTTAAGTGATGAAGAATTATTATTTCTCTACTTAATTTTTAGTTATTTTTCTATTATTTGCACGAATTTTTTTGTTTTATCGTTTTTTTTTATGAAATGCATGCACGCACACCGAAAATTGTAAACAAACTTCTTTCTCTTTTCTAAGCGTACGTGCGCCTAGCTACCAACACTGCAGTACGCCAAGCGTACTAGCATGCTTTGACGAATTCGTGAAGCTCACGACTCATATGCAGCCCTCCATTTAAATGCACGTGTGCGGCATCAAAGCGTACAACTTTCGTATGTGCGTCTAATACGCGTCTAAAGCTATACGACCCGTGTGCAGACTGCCTTACTGTCGGTAAGTTGGTTGCAGGTTTGAATTATTAAAGACACAGACCAAATTCGATAAAAAAGGGTTGCATTTGCATAAACTCCAAATAAAAGTGGTGTTTAAGGAGTCTAGCGAGATTTTTTGTATGGTATAATGGCGAAAAATTTTGCACAACCGCAGCAATCCCATGGAATTAGCGAATTAGCGGACTATGAGTAAGTAGTATGCAAAAACCTGGTTTCTTTTTCCCATTTCAAACTATCATTTTATATTTAACAACTTTCTTGCACTCAATGTGATAAAAAACCAGCGTTCATCAAGATTTGGGTGACTTGCAGCCTTATGTACAAAGAAAGTTCTATACCCGCAGTATTGAAACTGGGAGCAACGCGAATGGACCAACATCGCTTTGGGAAGGAGCACCGTTTCCAAGGTGCTATCAGAAATGATTTCCCTTACGCAGTCAGCACACAGGTCATATAGCTTTAGGCAGTCTGCACACGGTTCGTATAGCTTTAGACGTGTATAAAAATTTTTATGCAGCAACGATCCCTCTACGCCCCAAGATCTGCCCACGAAGGAACTTCAAAGCGTCAAAGTATCAGGCAAAAAATGTTAAGTTGTAACGTAGCATTCGATACAATAGCTACGATACAATAACATACAGCATCGCATATACATACAATATTGTACATACATACCGCACCGCACATACGTACAACATTATACATACATACTCCACCGTACATGTAAATACCACTGTACAGACATATTACATTACAATGTACATATACACAATATCACTGCTAGCAGCCCTGCTGCATGCCCGAATAACTCACCAACCACTTCGCTCACTACACTGCACAAATCGGGACGGCACACGACGAATTCTCAACAAGCATCCAGCGCAACAGGTATAAAAGACTTAACAAGTGCGCAGTCAAGTCAGTCTTGCTTGGTGGGTAGCTGACTTGACTGGTCGATGAGCGGGTGGTGTGCTTGCGCACTAATGTCTTGTCGGCCAGCCAAGCCAAGCTCGGCATAACCATAACCGCCGCCCCGTTCCAGCCCATACTCGTGTAGAGTGCGATTATGGGAGCGGCAGTGCCTGAGTCTTGCTAGGTCGCTTCGCTCCACCGGTTGCCGAGTGCCAGTACGAACAACCCGTTGCTGTTAGAAGTCACCCGCTGCCGAATATCACCCGTCGGGACGCCCTCGTTGCTCAACAGTTGTTGAGAATCACCCGTCGCCCCGCTGTTGCCAAGAGTCACCCGCCGTGCTGCTAGCGCTCTCACCGTTGCCCCGCTGTTGCCAAGAGTCACCCGCCGCGCGGCTAGCGCTCCCACCGTGGCTCAACTGTTGCCAAGATTCACCCGCCGTGTTGCTAGCGCTCTCACCGTTGCTCAACCGTTGCCCCGCTGTTGCCAAGAGTCACCCGTCGCGCTGCTAGCGCTCCCACCGTGGCTCAACCGTTGCTAAGAGTCACCCGCCGCGCTGCTACCGCCCTCACCGTTGCTGCGCCGCTCCTGAGAGTCATCCGCCGTGCTGCTAGCGCTCTCGACGTCATCCGCTCCGACCCGACCGCACGATCACAACGAACGTCATCTCTCCCTCTCGCTCTCTCTCTCTTTGGACCCAAGGTTGCTAAGCATTCTAGTCGTAGCGCCGTGTGTGTGTCTGTGTGTTCGAAGTAAATACACGATAATAGTGTGTTTTATTTGGTGGGGGTTAGTGGGACCTCCGCTGGACTCTGGCTCGGCTGAGTTCACCTCAACCTTTGACAAAGCCCACCTCTTAAATGGCGCCCCGAGCAGGGACCCAGCTCTGCAGGCGCATGTGCAAAAATACAAGCAAAATACAAGCATCAACACTGCGGAAGCGGGCTCGCCGAACACACCACAACTAACAGATGACACACGCGCCAGCGAGAGCAAAACCTATTGGTTGGCTGAACGTCGACTCCCTCAGCTGGATATACTTGCTAAAGAAGGAGAAATTGATAGAAGAGTGCAAGCGACACCGAATTTTCGTAGAGGGATACACAGTCGCTGACCTGCGCAACGCGCTTAGCGCATATGTAAAAGCAGAGCGCAACCGCAAGTCAACAGAGGATTTACTGAGAGACCTAGAAGAAGAGGTCAAAGCAGAAGAGGACAGGCCAGTAAAGCTGCCACGACAACTGTAGTCCACAGCCAGGAGAAATGAAGCGTACAGCATCAAAGCGTAATGAGATCAGCGACGCCGAGCTGATGAATACTGTCCGTCGATGGGACGTACACTTTACAGGAGGCGACGCGCTACACGACTTTCTGGAGAGAATCGAAGAACTAGCCGAGTGCTACCGCATCCCACTGGACGACCTCCACCTACGATGGCTTGCGCGTGGAATACCGCCTTTTTGCCAAGCAGGGAGAGTTCAAGACGATCGAAGAGCTGATGGATCTCACTGACGAATTTGAGCTTCTGAAGGGCGAGGAGGCCAGGAATGGCAGGCAGGCAGCACACAGCCTAGCTCCCCTAGAAGAGAGGTACAACAGCGAGGAATCCTGCTGGCGGTGCAAAGGACGCGGGCACCTCCGCTTCCGATGCCGAAGGACGAAAAGACTGTTCTGCTCTAGGTGCGGCCGAGATAACGTCCTCTCCTACATCGACGAGTCCATACGTCAACAACTAGAAGAGAGGAAAATCCAGCATCAACCTACTCACCGAAACGTACAACTGGCCGATCAAACATGCGTCTCCAGCTTGTACACTTATCCGGTAAGAATAATGTTTAACGAGCGAGCGACAACAACACTTGCTTCGGCACTCCCAAATCTCGCAGAACACATGATCCTGGGGATGGACTTCCTCAGAGACAGAGGAGTTGTCCTCACGCTAGATGGACAATCACTGCCCGCAGCCATCCCGCGAACAACAGATTCACCCTCCCAGCTGTGTGCTCTGACCGAGAGAGAACACCTGAGCAAGGAGCAGAATAACCAGCTGGCCGAATTCCTGACACACCACAAGAAGACCTTCAGCGGAATCACCGGACCCAGTACTGCAGCCGAGAATGTGATCACTCTCAAACACAACCGGCCGCTGAAGCAGCGCTACTACCCCCGTAACCCGGCTATGCAACAAGTGATCAATGCTGAAGTCGATGAGCTGCTGGCAGCTAAGCGGATCGAACCATCAAAGAGCGCGTACAGCTCACCGATTGTCCTAGTTCGTAAGAAGCAAGGAAGCTGGAGGATGTGCATAGACTACCGCCAACTCAACGCCGCCAGCGAACCAGACGCACACCCACTGCTCCAGATTGGAGCAATCTTCGACCAACTCAGAGAAGCGAAGTACATATCCACCATTGATTTGAAAAACGGCTACTGGCAGATACCCCTAGCCAAAGGATCACGGCCATATACCGCCTTCACCGTCCCAGGGAGGGGGCTGTTCCAGTGGAAAGTCATGCCGTTCGGATAACACTCCGCTCCAGCGCGCTCTCGACGCGATTCTCGGCCCGGAACTCCAGCCGAAGGTACTCGCGTATCTAGACATCATCGTCCTAGGAGACACATTCGACGAGCACATGGGCAACCTACGAGAAGTGTTCGAACGACACCAGAGAAAGGGGATGCAGGTGAACTTCGACAAATGTAGCTTTGTGCAACAGAAGCTCCACTACCTCGGCCACATCGTTAGCTCCGAGGGCATACACACTGATGCTGCAAAAATATCCGCCGTACGAGAAATGCCAGCGCCTCAGAACATCCGAGAGCTTCGTCGATTCCTTGGTCTTGCATCATGGTACCGCCGCTTCGTCGCCGATTTTTCCACTCCTTCAGCACCACTCAACCAACTGCTGAAGAAAGGCCAGGCTTGGATATGGGGCACACCACAATCAAATGCATTCCTGACATTAAAAGAGAAGCTCACGAGCGCGCCAGTACTCTGCTGCCCCGATTTCTACCGCCCCTTCTTCCTCCAAACCGACGCCAGCGGAGAAGGGCTCGGAGTGGTCCTGTTTCAACGCCACTCCGACCACGAGAGAGTCGTGGCGTACGCCAGCCGAAGCCTAAACGACCTGGAGAAGCGTTACTCGGCCACTGAACAAGAGTGCCCCGCTGTGCTATGGGGGATACGCAAGATGAGACCGTACCTGGAAGGATACCACTTCACCGTAATCACCGACCACCACTCGCTGAAGTGGCTAGACTCGCTGCAGAACCCATCCGGACGACTGGCAAGATGGGCGCTCGAACTCCAGCAGTATAATTTTGAAATCGAATACCGTAAGGGAGCACTGAACATAGCATCGGACGCACTCTCGCGATGTCCACTAACAACTACCGATGACATACCAGACACGCTCCACACCGTGGAAACCAGCACCAGCGATTGGTACGAGAGGAAACTGAAGGTGGTACAGCAACAACCCAGTCGCAACTCGGACTACCAAGTCATCGACAATAGACTGTTCCGCCACATCACGCCGCGCAACAAGCTCTCCCGCGCACCTCAATGGAAGCTCTGCATCCCCACCAGTCGTAGACCAGACATCCTGCAAGAAGTGCATGACGCCGCGGCGGCCGGCCATCTAGGTGTCAAGAAAACTCTCAAACGAGCGCAGCAGAACTACTACTGGCCGGGGATGTACCGCGACGTACTCAAGCACGTGCGAAGATGCCTACCCTGCGCCGAGTATAAGGTGGAACAAAGACGCCCAGCAGGATTGATGGCCACCATGCAGTGCTCACGGCCATGGGAGATTGTCACGGCCGACTTCGTCGGACCGCTGTCGCGCTCCAAACAAGGAAACACATGACCCCTCCTCATCCTTGTCGACAAGTTCTCCAAATGGGTTGAACTAGTCCGTGTACGCCAAGCAACCAGTGCAAACGTCATCAAAGCACTCCAGGAGAGAGTCATCTACAGGTTCGGCTGCCCCGCCGCCTTTCTCAGCGACAACGGCAAACAATTCGTAGGCAAAGCGCTAGCAGCATTCCTCGGCGATCAACGCATAGAACAAATTCACCGCAGCATACGCCCCCCACGAGAACCCGACCGAGCGAGC
>NW_023467930.1:0-6261 GCF_013731165.1 Rhagoletis pomonella | reverse complement strand
GAAATGTGTAATTTCAGTGTCTCAATTATATCAGAAGCAATCGTATCCAATATAGAAAATTGTAATAGTCCTGGCTAGCTATATTGTGTAATAATGACATAATGGCACTTAAAATATGTTAAAATATGTTCACTACAATTTTATTAATGTAAAAGTAAAGATTTCGGCAAGTTGTTAACGAATTTAATGTAAAATTTGAACGTTTTTAAGATAAGTTATTTATTATTTTTAGAAGGTAAATGTTAATACAACTATTTTATTTATACTATCAAATTTAGGATATAAATCCCTCCACCAAAAAACTTACATTGGGTAACGCCGCTTCGAATTTTTTACATTTGAGCAATTGTCAAAAATCTCCTTTTTAATCAAAATGTTGTTTATTGAAACTACCTTCTTTTTTGTATCATGGTGTTAACCATAAAAGTTGAAGTTAACATGTAAAAAAAATTATATTTTGATTGACCGAAAATTCCCTAATTTGAGAGATAGTGAATAGTTTCTAAAGTTACTCATACGCCACGTACACCTGAGTAACATCCATCAATCGATTTTCTTCATTAGTAACTTTATTTTTTTTTTTTTGTAACAGAATAGGCTTTAGCACAAATGCAAAAATTTTTTCTTCTGTTCAAGTTTGATTTTTTGTTTAGTGTTTTCATTAAAAAATAAAAAAAGACTGGAATTATTAATTAATTTTTTAGAAAGTATCAGTCCTATCGGAAAGTAATGTATATATGGTTTATGAGGAATTTTATTAGTTTTGATTTGGCATATCTCATTTATTGATTATTAAATTGCTTCATAAGATATACGAGCAATTCCACAAAGAAATGTTAGAAATGCACACTACCATTTCGCCGGTCCGACCAACATCAAAAAACAGCCAAAGAGATTGCAACAAGTTGCTTGGAAACTCGGCCCCACCCCTGACCAATAAAAGTCTTACCCTAATCCCGTCGGTAAACAAAGTCAAGCTCAGAAAAAACCGGCTCGCAAAAAAGAATTTGGCAGTGCACTCACCATCCACAAGAGCTTAAATAAGCACTCAAAGAGATTTTAAGGAATGAGCGATCCACTTAAACTATGCAATACGAAAGGAGAACAATGATGATAAAAGATTATCCTGGAGATCTCACATATTTATTATGCGTAAAGCCTGGGCCTAAAGTTAAGAAACTTGCATTGGCTTATAAACGGTAACTTCCAATTATCAACTGACAACAAACTTCTGCCGTACTCAAATGTAATAAAACTTATATGACCAAATAGCCCGAGTTGCTTTTTTATGTCCCTCCCTTCTCTCGGCTGACAAAAAAGGCTAAAGCATTATTCCTGCATTTATTTCAATCAATGGAGTTCCAGATACAAGTATAATAAAAAGTAAATGAATTATTTGAACGCTTTTAGCCTTAAAACGTTTATTTAGGCGAACAAGTACCGAAATGAATCATTTTTAATTGTCGCTCGAAAAAATCATAATTGCCTTTTGATAACTTTGGGAAGTTTTCAAATAGAATGTTTATATAAGTGGGAATGGAAGTTGGCATCAAATAAAACATAGCCGTGAATTGTAAAGAGTTTACCACGAAATTAAAATAATGGCCACATGCATCTGTCGCAGCTATTTTCTGTTTTTAGGAATTTAACGATTTTTATAATTGTAATAATATCAGATACTTACAAATGTTAAAATTAAACGGTAAATATGTTGCAACCGATCGGTTCTAGTGTAATAAAGCTAGTCTGTCATCAAATGAAAAATAAAAACAGTAACAAATTCTAAGTGCGGGCGAAGCCGAACATTAAATACTCGGCGCGCGTACTAAATATAGTTTTACACCTTTCTGAAAACGACCGTTACAGGGTAAGCAGAGTATTTTTATCCCTATTTTTACAATTTCGATAGTAAGTTTTGTTAATGAGATATACTTATATACAGTGTACGAAACTATAAACTATATTGTACGTTACTATTTCGTTTCGTTTATTACTTCAACAGTTCGGTACAATACGAAAACAAAACGGCTGAGGTCACTTTGGCGATAGTACACCACAGTAGATTAGTAGTAACAGACGAAACAACAAACGAAATGAATCGTGCAGAGAAAAATATATGTATGTATGTACATATATGTAATAACTAAATACAAAACGAATGGCCGCAATGCATAAAAAAAAATAAAAATGTTTTTTAATTGAATTGGATATGAAACAGACAAAAAAATTTTTCACGTAATTGAAACGTTTGCATACATATAAAACGTACCCTATGGTACAATTGTCACAAACGAAAAGCAAACGTTTCTCGTTGGGGAAAATGACAGTGAATCCTACAATTTATTTCTGACTATGTACAAAACTGTACAAAACCACAAATGATATGATGGTCCTTGAGCAAATGGGAATTGTTTTGTACAGTTTATTTTCGTACCCTGCTTATACATATATGTATAATAAATAATAAACTTATATATGTATATAGGTATATAGGTAAATATATATGTATATATAAGTGGGTGGTACCACGGCCTTTTTCTGAAATTCCATAATAATGTTATTTATTTTTAAGGCATTGTTAAATCAATTTTGAGTAAATTAGGGTCCTTAAATTTCGAAATAACGAAATTTGAAGCATATCTGAAATTACCGTTATTTGAAATGTGGGAGCAATTTTAGTACGATTTCAATAATTTTCAACATTTTGCTCTTATACGGCAAGTACAATATGAACGTATTTTTTGCTAAGGACCTAAAGTTTGAAAAAATTTGCTTCAGAACTTACTGATTTATCGAAGATTTCGTAATTCCCTAAATTAATGTAATATGGGATGTGGGTGTGGTTATTGTCCGATTTTTTAAATTTTCAGCCGATTGTTTTTTTTTTTTGCCAAGCCCAACAGCTGTGCTAAGTTTGGGAGAAATTGGTGGAGCGGATACCAAGATATACACATGTATATATATATATATGGCGTGGCTGCGCGCATTTTATTTAAATTTAAAATATTCTTCTTTCTTATTTAAAAATAATTTTAAAAATTAATTCGGAGTGAATAAGCTTCAGTAGATACTAAAATGTCGCAGTTCTCGTATAGCTGAAAACTAACGTTTTATGGGAGGTAGGCGTGGTTATTGTCCGATTTTGTCAATTTTCAATACCTTCTGCTCTATGCTCAAAACAATTATATGTACGTACAAAGTTTCGTTAAGATATCTCAATTTTTACTCTTGTTATCGTGTGCACAGACGGACGTATGGGCGCACAGACAGTCACTGCTTAATCCATTTCTTTTTTTCATTATGAACGTTTATGTATGCATTTATCTATATTTATCTTGTTTCGTATTGGCTGTTACAAACAACCGTTATAATATCCTTATGCACATGTGCGCGCGGGGATAAAATTTACATTGAATAAAAGATGGCTATTATGTGAGGAACTAAAGTCCTTTATTACAATTTTTATTGGCAAACTCGAAATTTATTCTAAAATTGTTATATATTTATGTACACGAACAAAGTAATATATATACATATATGTGCCTAAGGAATAAATACTGTGTTAAAATCTCCCACGCCAATATTTAATTTCTTTTAAATAATATGATTTTTAAGTTAAGGCTTGCGAGTAAAGGTGTTAGACGACGACGTATGGAGCTACAAGGCGTATACGTTAAACGCCACTACAAAGGCTGGTTTTCATTAGGTCAAAATCACTGACATCAAAAACTGTCTTCTGACAGCTGTTCATTTGGTGTAAAATGTGCTTTCTTTATGTTTAGGTTATGTTAAGGTTTTCGACATTTTGAAACATCAATATCTTATGAACTACATAACCGACTAAATGACGTCAAAATAAATATGATTAGTTCATCTGTCAGCTGATGTACATAATTTTTCGATTTTTTATAATTTTAAGTCAAGAATACTAAAAAACAAACAAATTTTATTATATTTTATTAAAAATTCATACTTATATGAAAAAACAGTGCAAAAATCCGTCACCAAAAAAAAAAGTTCTCAAAAATCAACGCGATTTTTAAACCGTTTGAAACTTGCGCTTCATTAGACTAAAATTGTATGGGCTACAAAACTGCATACCCAAAAATTTTCTATAAACTCAGAATAAAAAGTTGAAAGTTT
Source organism: Rhagoletis pomonella (assembly GCF_013731165.1). Classification (NCBI taxonomy): domain Eukaryota; kingdom Metazoa; phylum Arthropoda; class Insecta; order Diptera; family Tephritidae; genus Rhagoletis; species Rhagoletis pomonella. The sequence goes on along the minus strand of NW_023467930.1, from coordinate 2,118 downwards.
GATGAAAATTTGTTGAATTTTCCTAAATTTTGTATAAAGTTTGAAACTGTGATTTATACGGTTTTGGGTTTTATATAAAAACAACAAAAAAATTTAGCTCGAAAAACATTAAGAATTTTTGAAGAAAATCAACACGAGGTCAGTTGTGTCAGTCACTGTATGTTTTTGAATACCAGGCTTCACAGTATCTAGATTTTTAAGTAAAACCTATCAAATTAGCAAACATCTTCAAAAAACTACTCTCCAGAAAAAAGAATTTATTTCCCTTTAAAGCTAATACCACAACATAAAAATTTCATGATGCGACGATGATGAGACGGTTCGTCAATAATTTTCTCTTTTTTGCTTAGAAAATATCGAGGGCTGTGCGGAAAATCGACCTATCTCGACAACCGGTTCGAAATCGTCCCATATGAGAAAATTTTTTTAGAACGCCCTATTTCAGAATTTAGTTGAACAGGGCCCTATATAAGATAATTTTACAAGAATGACTTTCTTCTGAATTCGCTTCAAAAACGCCCTATCTCAGCTGCCGCTTTTAAAAACGTCTTATATCAACATATTTTCATTGTACCTTTAGTAGAGATAGGGCATTTTTGAACAAAATTATGAGCAAGGGCTGTTTTCAGCAAAATATATATATATATATTTATGTATGTACATACTAATGTTACTTTTACTTAAAATGTATGCTTCTCTACCAGCCTTGGTTAACCTTCCTCATTGCAGAAGTTGTGGTTAGTAGTCACAACAAACAAACAAGACGTATTTTTCAACACTTTGTCGTTGTTTATTGCTTTAAATTTTTATTTATTTATGAGCTCACCCTCATAATTATCGGTAAAATTTATAACAGTATTTCAGTGTCTGGTGGCATTGCCTACCAACAGCTACAACAAAACTCAAACTCTGTTAAACAGCAAGGTGAACATTAAAACCAAAATCGTGGCCGTGAAACCACAGGCGTGTAAAAGTGAGAGTAGAAATTTGCATGCAACTCATGAAGTTCAAACTGTGCCACAGATACTTACATACATACATAGTAGGTCTTGCCTTGCAATAAATTATATGACCTTTGTGGTGAAATTAACTGACACACTCTTTCGTAAGACCAAATTCTTGTTAACAGGTTTCGTTGTCCAACATTGTTTGTTACCATTCACCTGTGTCCTTTCTATGTATCTTCTCACTCTCCTACATTCGTTTCAACACACTTCTATTTAACACCCTGTCTTATTTATTATGTAAATCTCAATGGCATCATGTCGTCCACTTGCTTACAATGTCCTTTTATCAGTAATCAAGTGGGACCACCTGTACGGTGATTTATATACCCGAAGTGTTTAGGTTATGAAACTTTAAAGGCAACTGGATTGCAATAAATTTTTAACAAGTTAAATCGAGAAAATCGCTGTAAAGCATGAATATTTTCAAGCACTCGCTTGCAGGATGTAATAAATTTTGTGGTAAATATGGAAAGTAGGGCAGCAAGTAGTGAAATTAATTAATTGGTTACAACAAAATTGGCGAATTAAACATTTTATTAGAATTTTCGAAATTTTATAATTAAAAATTCGAGCAACCGAGGAGTATGTAATGCTTGGTTGTGTTACACAAGTGAGTTTGGCAAATAATAGAATGCTTTTTTTATTAAACCGCTTAGAACTGAAATGGGCTGCACAGCCAAGCTTTTCTCCAACAGTTTTCTTCAACGTAGATGAGGCTTTCCCCGTCCTCGGTAGTTTAATTCGCTGAACTACGTTTGTCAATGTCGGGAGAAAGCGACCCCGTCAATATCGCAACAATTTCCTGTTACAGAACCGGGACGTCTAACTCCTTTAGATTGTGATTATTGTTCTCTGGGAAGGGACTCTACTTGCCAAACGCTAACTCAAAGTGGCGTAAAAAAGCCTTCAATCCAAAAACCAAAAAATTTGTTTCAAAAAAATTAGCGGCCAAGAATATTTGACTCGGTTAATAATAAAGAGAAGCAAATGCCAGTTTTTCAAACACTGTTTAGTACTATAATAGAGTTTAATTTTATTTACCAATAGTTAAATTTAATGTGTCAATGCTATATTAAACGTATGATAACTATGTAGATACTTAAAAAAAGCG
>NW_023467929.1:0-6262 GCF_013731165.1 Rhagoletis pomonella | reverse complement strand
AACAAAAATACCAGTAGGTGAAATGAACACCAAACACCAAACATAACATGGCGATCCTGCCTAACATAACATGGCGATCCTGCCAAATTGGCACAACATAACCAGAGAAAAACTACATATAATGCAATAATACATAACCGCAGATGGCGAAAGTAGAATAAATGAATTTATCGAAAATAGGAACAGAATAATTCCACAAAAGAGTCACTTAAACACTCCAATCGAAGCATTACCAGTACAAGTAGGCGTCGAAGGTTTGAATCGATTTTATTTCGTCGGAGGCAACTTAAATCTGAAAAAACTAATTGCGGAACTGATAGAATTAAAGAAAAATAAACATAACAACTGAGGCATGGTTTGGACAATTGTACTGCCAAAAGCCAAATAACAGCAGCAGAAAATCACCATGAACAACAATAACAACAATATCAACAATAGCAGCAGCAGCAACAACCTTTTAATAAATAATATAATAGCATTTATTTCGATTGTTTTTATATTAATTGTAATCATATAGTTTATAAATAAGCATTGTAAGACATATGTTAAAAAGCAAATAATTAAAAATATGAATTTAAATAAGTGTTTAAAAAAAAAATAATAATAATAAAATTTGAAAATAATAACAATTAAATTTTACTTGAATGAAGATGAAAAAATTTGTTACAATATGCTTTTATCAAGGATATTTTAGTGAAATGTTAAATAAAATAAATATTTAAAAATAACATCTATCATAAATGAAAATTATACACAATAAATAAATGGAAATAGAATATGCTTCGAAGATACTTGCGAATTTAAAAAAGAGTCCAAACAGAACTTACACAGACGAATACATAGACAAGACTTTAAAGGACTTATTAAATGTACGACAGAAAATAGTAAAAAAAGAAGAGGAGTATGAATTTGATTTGCTTTTAGGAAGAATAAAATTACTTTTAAAACACAAAGTTGACGAAGTTAAAACAAAAATGTCAAAATTTGATTTAGTAACTGCTTCCAAGCTAATTCCGGAATTTCAAGGGGATTATCTTGAAGTAAACAATTACCTTGGCTTAATTGAATTCTATCACGACACCTTAGAGAATGAGCAGCAGAAACAATTATTAATTAAATTCGTTTTAGCTACAAAGCTATCAGAAAAAGTAAAAAATAAAATTCTGACAGAAGCCAAGCCTACTACATTGGAAGACTTTAAAAAACTACTCAAACACACATATAAATCATATAAAACAACCTCAAATATTCACAGTGAATTATCACAAACAAATCAAAGAGGTTTGAATGTGAATACTTTTGGGTCTAAAATAGAGAACTTGTTAGCATCATTAAATGAATTGCAAATAAGTGAACAAAGTGAAACAAATAGAGAAATAATAGTTAAACTTAATGACCAAATTGGTTTGACAACTTTCAAGAATGGTTTAGAAGAGCCATTTAAATCAGTAGTTTTGGCGGCAAGACCAACAAAACTATCTGACGCGATTAAAATAGCTTTAGAAGTAGAAACAAAACCTAATCAGAATAATTTTGTACATATAGCCACAAGAAATAGAAGAACTTTTGCGAGCAACTACAGGTCCTATAATAATAATAGAAATTTTAATAATAGAGAACAGAGAAATAATGAACATGGCACTAGAAACTCAAATAATAATTACAGTAGGAATTTCAGCCATAATAGAAACAACACTAGTAATAGAGGGTTTAATAATAACAGAGGAGGAAGTAACAATTATGGTAGAAATAATAGAAATAATAACCAAGGAAACAGAGGTTATAATAATAACAATAGAGATGGCAACCGGGGAAACGGGGGTACCCCCGGTGGCGAAAAACCGGGGAGTACTCAACAAAGAAAGTAATTAGTGTAAGTAAAAATGAAGAACTTTCAAATTATATTAGAGTTAAAATAGGTAATAACGTAATATCATTATTAATTGATACAGGTGCAGATATATCATTATTAAAAGAAAATTTAGCTAATAGTTATATAGATAAAAGTGACATTTGTCAAATAAGCGGAATAAATGGGGGAATGACAAACTCGTTAGGAGTTGCAAAAATTAAGCTATTATGGGAGGATAAGGAAATAGTACATAAATTTCACATAATGTTAGAAAATTCAAATTTATTAGCAGATGGAATATTAGGTAGAGATTTCTTAACAGAGCGTAGCTGTAAGATTGACTATGAAACGTATACACTAACAATATCGCAAGTTGATGATGATGATCTGATAATACCAATGAATGTGCAAACGAAAACAGTTAAAAACATAAAAATATCTCCAAGAACAGAAACAGTAATAGCTGTAGATATTGACGTAGATGAAGAAAGCGTAATATGTGGGAAAGAAATAAGAAAAGGGATATTTGTTGCAAATACCATTATTCCGTCAGAAGGAATAAAACACATAAAATTTTTGAATACAACTGAAAAGGAAGTAAATATATCAAAATTAACACTAGGTATAGATAAACTTAAAAATTATGATATACTACATTTCAAAAATACTTTAACCGATGAAAGCAGGTTCCAAAAAATTCAAAAAGAAATTCAAATAGATAAGCTAGATAAGGAAGCAAAAGCTTCAATATTAGAAATCTGTAAAGAGCATCAAAACATTTTTCATTTAGATGGAGAAATTTTGACAAAAATTAATTTTTATGAGCAAAAAATTGGAACAACGGACAAAACACCAGTTTACATTAAAAACTATCGAATACCACACTCCAGTTTACAAGAAATAGAAAAACAAGTTGACAAACTATTAGACGAAGACATAGTTGAACCTTCCGTTAGCCCATACAATTCACCCTTGTTAATAGTACCAAAGAAGAGCGCGGGGGAAGAAAAAAAATGGAGACTAGTAGTTGATTATAGATCTTTGAATAAAAAAGTTGTAGATGACAAATTTCCATTAACCAGGTTAGAAGATGTACTTGATAAATTAGGTAAAGCGAAGTATTTTTCGACTCTAGATATGACAAGTTCATTTCATCAAATTCCACTACATCCAAAATCGAGACCATTAACAGCCTTCTCAACAGATTCAGGTCATTTCCAATTTAAACGTTTGCCTTTCGGTTTGAAAATCTCAACAAATAGTTTTCAAAGAATGCTTTCAATTGCACTTAGTGGTTTACAAGCATCAGCATTTTTATACGTTGATGATATAATAGTTTTTGGAGCTAGTTTAAAAGAGCACAATAGGAATCTTGTAGAAGTTTTTAAAAGGTTACGTAAATATAATCTAAAATTGAATCCAGGAAAATGTAATTTCTTGAGACCTGAGGTAGTTTACCTTGGATATTTAATCACAGATAAAGGTGTGACTACTGACCCTAGCAAATATTCAGTAATAAAAGATTACCCAACACCAACAGATTCTGACGAAGTACGCAGATTTGTAGCTTTTTGTAACTACTACAGACGTTTTATTCAGAACTTTGCTGACATAGCAAAACCATTAAATCAATTATTAAAGAAAAATGTGATTTTTAGCTGGTCACAAAATTGTCAGAGTTCATTTGAACTTTTGAAAGAAAAACTTATGTCGCCACCAGTACTAAGTTACCCAGATTTTTCAAAACCTTTTGTTTTGACAACAGACGCTTCAAATTATGCACTGGGAGCTGTACTTTCTCAAGGAGAAATCGGTAGTGATAAACCCATAGCATTTGCTAGTAAATCATTAAATAAATATGAAATAAACAAAGCGATAATAGAAAAAGAGTTGCTAGCCATTCATTGGGGAATAAATCATTTCAGACCATATTTGTATGGTAAAAGATTTATAGTGTATACAGATCATAGACCATTAGTTAGTTTATTTACCCATAAGAACCCATCATCTAAATTAACTAGGATAAGAATAGATTTAATGGATTATGATTTTGACATTATATTTAAGCAAGGTAAAATGAATACCAACGCCGATGCGTTGTCAAGAATAGTTTTAAACTCGGAGAAATGAAAAGACATGGTACCAACAAATAATATCAATGTGTTAACACGAGGAATGAAAAATAAATTGACAGATAATAAAGAAGAAGAAACACCCGCGGACACTTTACCATTGGAGACTGATCATCTTCATATATGGGAGTGTATTTCAATATCTGATATTAGAGGAGTAAAAAAGTTAAAATTTGAGAATAAAGATAAAACTAAAACTGGCCAAAAAATTGAGTTTAATGAATTTAAAAATGAGTTACATGTTAGATACAATCATAAGACATTATCAGAGTTAAAATTGATTTTGAAAAAATTGTTATCTCACGCAAAGCATGAACACATTAGTAAACTAGCGCTAGCGAATGATGATGAAATATTTAAAAAGATATCTATTAATAGATTTAAAGAAAGATTTAAGGAAATACAAGAAAATGAAATCGGAGATTGTCTAGACATACTATTATATTCTCCTCCGAAAAGAATAGAAAATGAACAAGAAATGAGAGAATTAATAAAAGGATACCATGACTCAAAAACAACAGGCCATTGCGGCATAAGACGATGCATAGGAAAACTCAAACAAAAATATGTGTGGAAAGGCATGAATAAAATGGTTAAAGACCATATTAACAAATGTAAAATCTGTAACGAAGTAAAAATTATTAAATATACAAAAGAAAAGTTGACAATAACAGATACACCAAATACATCATTTGATGTTGTAACAATAGATACAGTTGGTCCTCTTAGACCATCCAATACATACAGATATATACTAACAATTCAATGCGAACTTACAAAATTTGTAGAGGCGTTTCCTTTGATAACAAAAGACGCAGTGAGTGTAGCAAAAACGATAGTAGAAAAGTTTATTTTAAAATATGGTTGTTTTAGGAAATTAAAAACAGACAAAGGTACTGAATTTACGAACGAATTATTGACAAATATCTGTAAACTAATGAACATAGACAAAGTAACATCAACACCATACCATCATGAAACTTTAGGTACAGTTGAAAGAAACCATAGAGTTTTAAATGACTTCTTAATGACAATGGACGGGAAGGATAACTGGGATGAACTATTACCATACTATACATACTCATACAACACCACTCCACATAGCACGACTCACTATACACCATTTGAATTAGTATATGGTAAATTATGCTCTTTACCTTGTGAAATTATTAAAAGCAAAGAATCATTCTACAATTTAGACAATTATATAAATGAATTAAAAATTAAACTAAGATATGCACATAATCAAGCACAGGAAAATTTGTTAAAAAATAAACAACATAACTCCAATACACAAAAATATATTTACAAACCAAAATTTAAAACAGGAGACTACGTATATTTAAAAGTAGGAAATAAGAAAAAATTAGATAAACCTTTTAAAGGTCCTTTTAAAATTATATCACAAAACGGATCTAACAGTACTATAATTATAGACAATGTAGAAAAAGAACTACACAATAATAATTTAATAAAAGCTAGAAATATGTAAAACTATAATATAAAAATAATTTTGTCAATTATGATTACAAAATCATTTTTTTTTATAGGGTAAGGGTGTTGTGTGTCTACAAATAATTAGTGAGTAAGGTCAGTAATGTAAACACACATGTGACTGCAATATTATGCAAGCAAAGCGTTTGCGGCCACTTGCTTTGAAGAAACGATCAAATTGCAGCTTGCACATGTGGGTCACTTTTTGTGAAGACATTTGTAATGTTGTAAGCGTTAGCGGCCACTTGCTTTGTCGAAACGATCATATTGCAGCTTGCACATGTGGGTCACTTTTGTGAAGACATTTGTAGTGTTGTATTTTCTCAAGACGATGAACTCTGTAGAGCAACTGTGAAACGATTGGTTTCACAATTGATATTTCTCAATAGATGAGAAGTCAATATAAATTGAATTAGAGTAAAAGAAAAGCAATGAGACATTACTACAAGAACATTTAGAAAATACAAGACTACAAAATAAAATAAATTATGATTGGTCACAATATGAAAATATTGGAAAGTAACTGAAAAGTGGGAGTGTCTTAGATTTAAGGAGAAATGTAAAATTTACTATAAAAGCAGTGTTTGTGCACTGAAATAAACAGACTTGTTTTGAATCAAGAATCGGCAGCACTGCCTCGTTTTGTTCTAACTTGTCTCACCAATAAAATAGGCCTTGAGGCCATCACCCTTTTAGCGTGGCTCGCTTAAAAGCCAAAAATTGAACAAAAATACCAGTAGGTGAAATGAACACCAAACACCAAACATAACATGGCGATCCTGCC
>NW_023467928.1:0-6263 GCF_013731165.1 Rhagoletis pomonella | reverse complement strand
GAAATGTGTAATTTCAGTGTCTCAATTATATCAGAAGCAATCGTATCCAATATAGAAAATTGTAATAGTCCTGGCTAGCTATATTGTGTAATAATGACATAATGGCACTTAAAATATGTTAAAATATGTTCACTACAATTTTATTAATGTAAAAGTAAAGATTTCGGCAAGTTGTTAACGAATTTAATGTAAAATTTGAACGTTTTTAAGATAAGTTATTTATTATTTTTAGAAGGTAAATGTTAATACAACTATTTTATTTATACTATCAAATTTAGGATATAAATCCCTCCACCAAAAAACTTACATTGGGTAACGCCGCTTCGAATTTTTTTACATTTGAGCAATTGTCAAAAATCTCCTTTTTAATCAAAATGTTGTTTATTGAAACTACCTTCTTTTTTGTATCATGGTGTTAACCATAAAAGTTGAAGTTAACATGTAAAAAAATTATATTTTGATTGACCGAAAATTCCCTAATTTGAGAGATAGTGAATAGTTTCTAAAGTTACTCATACGCCACGTACACCTGAGTAACATCCATCAATCGATTTTCTTCATTAGTAACTTTATTTTTTTTTTTTTGTAACAGAATAGGCTTTAGCACAAATGCAAAAATTTTTTTCTTCTGTTCAAGTTTGATTTTTTGTTTAGTGTTTTCATTAAAAAATAAAAAAAGACTGGAATTATTAATTAATTTTTTAGAAAGTATCAGTCCTATCGGAAAGTAATGTATATATGGTTTATGAGGAATTTTATTAGTTTTGATTTGGCATATCTCATTTATTGATTATTAAATTGCTTCATAAGATATACGAGCAATTCTACAAAGAAATGTTAGAAATGCACACTACCATTTCGCCGGTCCGACCAACATCAAAAAACAGCCAAAGAGATTGCAACAAGTTGCTTGGAAACTCGGCCCCACCCCTGACCAATAAAAGTCTTACCCCAATCCCGTCGGTAAACAAAGTCAAGCTCAGAAAAAACCGGCTCGCAAAAAAGAATTTGGCAGTGCACTCACCATCCACAAGAGCTTAAATAAGCACTCAAAGAGATTTTAAGGAATGAGCGATCCACTTAAACTATGCAATACGAAAGGAGAACAATGATGATAAAAGATTATCCTGGAGATCTCACATATTTATTATGCGTAAAGCCTGGGCCTAAAGCTAAGAAACTTGCATTGGCTTATAAACGGTAACTTCCAATTATCAACTGACAACAAACTTCTGCCGTACTCAAATGTAATAAAACTTATATGACCAAATAGCCCGAGTTGCTTTTTTATGTCCCTCCCTTCTCTCGGCTGACAAAAAAGGCTAAAGCATTATTCCTGCATTTATTTCAATCAATGGAGTTCCAGATACAAGTATAATAAAAAGTAAATGAATTATTTGAACGCTTTTAGCCTTAAAACGTTTATTTAGGCGAACAAGTACCGAAATGAATCATTTTTAATTGTCGCTCGAAAAAATCATAATTGCCTTTTGATAACTTTGGGAAGTTTTCAAATAGAATGTTTATATAAGTGGGAATGGAAGTTGGCATCAAATAAAACATAGCCGTGAATTGTAAAGAGTTTACCACGAAATTAAAATAATGGCCACATGCATCTGTCGCAGCTATTTTCTGTTTTTAGGAATTTAACGATTTTTATAATTGTAATAATATCAGATACTTACAAATGTTAAAATTAAACGGTAAATATGTTGCAACCGATCGGTTCTAGTGTAATAAAGCTAGTCTGTCATCAAATGAAAAATAAAAACAGTAACAAATTCTAAGTGCGGGCGAAGCCGAACATTAAATACTCGGCGCGCGTACTAAATATAGTTTTACACCTTTCTGAAAACGACCGTTACAGGGTAAGCAGAGTATTTTTATCCCTATTTTTACAATTTCGATAGTAAGTTTTGTTAATGAGATATACTTATATACAGTGTACGAAACTATAAACTATATTGTACGTTACTATTTCGTTTCGTTTATTACTTCAACAGTTCGGTACAATACGAAAACAAAACGGCTGAGGTCACTTTGGCGATAGTACACCACAGTAGATTAGTAGTAACAGACGAAACAACAAACGAAATGAATCGTGCAGAGAAAAATATATGTATGTATGTACATATATGTAATAACTAAATACAAAACGAATGGCCGCAATGCATAAAAAAAAATAAAAATGTTTTTTAATTGAATTGGATATGAAACAGACAAAAAAATTTTTCACGTAATTGAAACGTTTGCATACATATAAAACGTACCCTATGGTACAATTGTCACAAACGAAAAGCAAACGTTTCTCGTTGGGGAAAATGACAGTGAATCCTACAATTTATTTCTGACTATGTACAAAACTGTACAAAACCACAAATGATATGATGGTCCTTGAGCAAATGGGAATTGTTTTGTACAGTTTATTTTCGTACCCTGCTTATACATATATGTATAATAAATAATAAACTTATATATGTATATAGGTATATAGGTAAATATATATGTATATATAAGTGGGTGGTACCACGGCCTTTTTCTGAAATTCCATAATAATGTTATTTATTTTTAAGGCATTGTTAAATCAATTTTGAGTAAATTAGGGTCCTTAAATTTCGAAATAACGAAATTTGAAGCATATCTGAAATTACCGTTATTTGAAATGTGGGAGCAATTTTAGTACGATTTCAATAATTTTCAACATTTTGCTCTTATACGGCAAGTACAATATGAACGTATTTTTTGCTAAGGACCTAAAGTTTGAAAAAATTTGCTTCAGAACTTACTGATTTATCGAAGATTTCGTAATTCCCTAAATTAATGTAATATGGGATGTGGGTGTGGTTATTGTCCGATTTTTTAAATTTTCAGCCGATTGTTTTTTTTTTTGCCAAGCCCAACAGCTGTGCTAAGTTTGGGAGAAATTGGTGGAGCGGATACCAAGATATACACATGTATATATATATATATATGGCGTGGCTGCGCCCATTTTATTTAAATTTAAAATATTCTTCTTTCTTATTTAAAAATAATTTTAAAAATTAATTCGGAGTGAATAAGCTTCAGTAGATACTAAAATGTCGCAGTTCTCGTATAGCTGAAAACTATCGTTTTATGGGAGGTAGGCGTGGTTATTGTCCGATTTTGTCAATTTTCAATACCTTCTGCTCTATGCTCAAAACAATTATATGTACGTACAAAGTTTCGTTAAGATATCTCAATTTTTACTCTTGTTATCGTGTGCACAGACGGACGTATGGGCGCACAGACAGTCACTGCTTAATCCATTTCTTTTTTTCATTATGAACGTTTATGTATGCATTTATCTATATTTATCTTGTTTCGTATTGGCTGTTACAAACAACCGTTATAATATCCTTATGCACATGTGCGCGCGGGGATAAAATTTACATTGAATAAAAGATGGCTATTATGTGAGGAACTAAAGTCCTTTATTACAATTTTTATTGGCAAACTCGAAATTTATTCTAAAATTGTTATATATTTATGTACACGAACAAAGTAATATATATACATATATGTGCCTAAGGAATAAATACTGTGTTAAAATCTCCCACGCCAATATTTAATTTCTTTTAAATAATATGATTTTTAAGTTAAGGCTTGCGAGTAAAGGTGTTAGACGACGACGTATGGAGCTACAAGGCGTATACGTTAAACGCCACTACAAAGGCTGGTTTTCATTAGGTCAAAATCACTGACATCAAAAACTGTCTTCTGACAGCTGTTCATTTGGTGTAAAATGTGCTTTCTTTATGTTTAGGTTATGTTAAGGTTTTCGACATTTTGAAACATCAATATCTTATGAACTACATAACCGACTAAATGACGTCAAAATAAATATGATTAGTTCATCTGTCAGCTGATGTACATAATTTTTCGATTTTTTATAATTTTAAGTCAAGAATACTAAAAAACAAACAAATTTTATTATATTTTATTAAAAATTCATACTTATATGAAAAAACAGTGCAAAAATCCGTCACCAAAAAAAAAAGTTCTCAAAAATCAACGCGATTTTTAAACCGTTTGAAACTTGCGCTTCATTAGACTAAAATTGTATGGGCTATAAAACTGCATACCCAAAAATTTTCTATAAACTCAGAATAAAAAGTTGAAAGTTTGATGAAAATTTGTTGAATTTTCCTAAATTTTGTATAAAGTTTGAAACTGTGATTTAAACGGTTTTGGGTTTTATATAAAAACAACAAAAAAATTTAGCTCGAAAAACATTAAGAATTTTTGAAGAAAATCAACACGAGGTCAGTTGTGTCAGTCACTGTATGTTTTTGAATACCAGGCTTCACAGTATCTAGATTTTTAAGTAAAACCTATCAAATTAGCAAACATCTTCAAAAAACTACTCTCCAGAAAAAAGAATTTATTTCCCTTTAAAGCTAATACCACAACATAAAAATTTCATGATGCGACGATGATGAGACGGTTCGTCAATAATTTTCTCTTTTTTGCTTAGAAAATATCGAGGGCTGTGCGGAAAATCGACCTATCTCGACAACCGGTTCGAAATCGTCCCATATGAGAAAATTTTTTTAGAACGCCCTATTTCAGAATTTAGTTGAACAGGGCCCTATATAAGATAATTTTACAAGAATGACTTTCTTCTGAATTCGCTTCAAAAACGCCCTATCTCAGCTGCCGCTTTTAAAAACGTCTTATATCAACATATTTTCATTGTACCTTTAGTAGAGATAGGGCATTTTTGAACAAAATTATGAGCAAGGGCTGTTTTCAGCAAAATATATATATATATATTTAAGTATGTACATACTAATGTTACTTTTACTTAAAATGTATGCTTCTCTACCAGCCTTGGTTAACCTTCCTCATTGCAGAAGTTGTGGTTAGTAGTCACAACAAACAAACAAGACGTATTTTTCAACACTTTGTCGTTGTTTATTGCTTTAAATTTTTATTTATTTATGAGCTCACCCTCATAATTATCGGTAAAATTTATAACAGTATTTCAGTGTCTGGTGGCATTGCCTACCAACAGCTACAACAAAACTCAAACTCTGTTAAACAGCAAGGTGAACATTAAAACCAAAATCGTGGCCGTGAAACCACAGGCGTGTAAAAGTGAGAGTAGAAATTTGCATGCAACTCATGAAGTTCAAACTGTGCCACAGATACTTACATACATACATAGTAGGTCTTGCCTTGCAATAAATTATATGACCTTTGTGGTGAAATTAACTGACACACTCTTTCGTAAGACCAAATTCTTGTTAACAGGTTTCGTTGTCCAACATTGTTTGTTACCATTCACCTGTGTCCTTTCTATGTATCTTCTCACTCTCCTACATTCGTTTCAACACACTTCTATTTAACACCCTGTCTTATTTATTATGTAAATCTCAATGGCATCATGTCGTCCACTTGCTTACAATGTCCTTTTATCAGTAATCAAGTGGGACCACCTGTACGGTGATTTATATACCCGAAGTGTTTAGGTTATGAAACTTTAAAGGCAACTGGATTGCAATAAATTTTTAACAAGTTAAATCGAGAAAATCGCTGTAAAGCATGAATATTTTCAAGCACTCGCTTGCAGGATGTAATAAATTTTGTGGTAAATATGGAAAGTAGGGCAGCAAGTAGTGAAATTAATTAATTGGTTACAACCAAATTGGCGAATTAAACATTTTATTAGAATTTTCGAAATTTTATAATTAAAAATTCGAGCAACCGAGGAGTATGTAATGCTTGGTTGTGTTACACAAGTGAGTTTGGCAAATAATAGAATGCTTTTTTTATTAAACCGCTTAGAACTGAAATGGGCTGCACAGCCAAGCTTTTCTCCAACAGTTTTCTTCAACGTAGATGAGGCTTTCCCCGTCCTCGGTAGTTTAATTCGCTGAACTACGTTTGTCAATGTCGGGAGAAAGCGACCCCGTCAATATCGCAACAATTTCCTGTTACAGAACCGGGACGTCTAACTCCTTTAGATTGTGATTATTGTTCTCTGGGAAGGGACTCTACTTGCCAAACGCTAACTCAAAGTGGCGTAAAAAAGCCTTCAATCCAAAAACCAAAAAATTTGTTTCAAAAAAATTAGCGGCCAAGAATATTTGACTCGGTTAATAATAAAGAGAAGCAAATGCCAGTTTTTCAAACACTGTTTAGTACTATAATAGAGTTTAATTTTATTTACCAATAGTTAAATTTAATGTGTCAATGCTATATTAAACGTATGATAACTATGTAGATACTTAAAAAAAGCG
>NW_023467927.1:0-6264 GCF_013731165.1 Rhagoletis pomonella | reverse complement strand
AACAAAAATACCAGTAGGTGAAATGAACACCAAACACCAAACATAACATGGCGATCCTGCCTAACATAACATGGCGATCCTGCCAAATTGGCACAACATAACCAGAGAAAAACTACATATAATGCAATAATACATAACCGCAGATGGCGAAAGTAGAATAAATGAATTTATCGAAAATAGGAACAGAATAATTCCACAAAAGAGTCACTTAAACACTCCAATCGAAGCATTACCAGTACAAGTAGGCGTCGAAGGTTTGAATCGATTTTATTTCGTCGGAGGCAACTTAAATCTGAAAAAAGTAATTGCGGAACTGATAGAATTAAAGAAAAATAAACATAACAACTGAGGCATGGTTTGGACAATTGTACTGCCAAAAGCCAAAGAACAGCAGCAGAAAATCACCACGAACAACAATAACAACAATATCAACAATAGCAGCAGCAGCAACAACCTTTTAATAAATAATATAATAGCATTTATTTCGATTGTTTTTATATTAATTGTAATCATATAGTTTATAAATAAGCATTGTAAGACATATGTTAAAAAGCAAATAATTAAAAATATGAATTTAAATAATAGTGTTTAAAAAAAAAATAATAATAATAAAATTTGAAAATAATAACAATTAAATTTTACTTGAATGAAGATGAAAAAATTTGTTACAATATGCTTTTATCAAGGATATTTTAGTGAAATGTTAAATAAAATAAATATTTAAAAATAACATCTATCATAAATGAAAATTATACACAATAAATAAATGGAAATAGAATATGCTTCGAAGATACTTGCGAATTTAAAAAAGAGTCCAAACAGAACTTACACAGACGAATACATAGACAAGACTTTAAAGGACTTATTAAATGTACGACAGAAAATAGTAAAAAAAGAAGAGGAGTATGAATTTGATTTGCTTTTAGGAAGAATAAAATTACTTTTAAAACACAAAGTTGACGAAGTTAAAACAAAAATGTCAAAATTTGATTTAGTAACTGCTTCCAAGCTAATTCCGGAATTTCAAGGGGATTATCTTGAAGTAAACAATTACCTTGGCTTAATTGAATTCTATCACGACACCTTAGAGAATGAGCAGCAGAAACAATTATTAATTAAATTCGTTTTAGCTACAAAGCTATCAGAAAAAGTAAAAAATAAAATTCTGACAGAAGCCAAGCCTACTACATTGGAAGACTTTAAAAAACTACTCAAACAAACATATAAATCATATAAAACAACCTCAAATATTCACAGTGAATTATCACAAACAAATCAAAGAGGTTTGAATGTGAATACTTTTGGGTCTAAAATAGAGAACTTGTTAGCATCATTAAATGAATTGCAAATAAGTGAACAAAGTGAAACAAATAGAGAAATAATAGTTAAACTTAATGACCAAATTGGTTTGACAACTTTCAAGAATGGTTTAGAAGAGCCATTTAAATCAGTAGTTTTGGCGGCAAGACCAACAAAACTATCTGACGCGATTAAAATAGCTTTAGAAGTAGAAACAAAACCTAATCAGAATAATTTTGTACATATAGCCACAAGAAATAGAAGAACTTTTGCGAGCAACTACAGGTCCTATAATAATAATAGAAATTTTAATAATAGAGAACAGAGAAATAATGAACATGGCACTAGAAACTCAAATAATAATTACAGTAGGAATTTCAGCCATAATAGAAACAACACTAGTAATAGAGGGTTTAATAATAACAGAGGAGGAAGTAACAATTATGGTAGAAATAATAGAAATAATAACCAAGGAAACAGAGGTTATAATAATAACAATAGAGATGGCAACCGGGGAAACGGGGGTACCCCCGGTGGCGAAAAACCGGGGAGTACTCAACAAAGAAAGTAATTAGTGTAAGTAAAAATGAAGAACTTTCAAATTATATTAGAGTTAAAATAGGTAATAACGTAATATCATTATTAATTGATACAGGTGCAGATATATCATTATTAAAAGAAAATTTAGCTAATAGTTATATAGATAAAAGTGACATTTGTCAAATAAGCGGAATAAATGGGGGAATGACAAACTCGTTAGGAGTTGCAAAAATTAAGCTATTATGGGAGGATAAGGAAATAGTACATAAATTTCACATAATGTTAGAAAATTCAAATTTATTAGCAGATGGAATATTAGGTAGAGATTTCTTAACAGAGCGTAGCTGTAAGATTGACTATGAAACGTATACACTAACAATATCGCAAGTTGATGATGATGATCTGATAATACCAATGAATGTGCAAACGAAAACAGTTAAAAACATAAAAATATCTCCAAGAACAGAAACAGTAATAGCTGTAGATATTGATGTAGATGAAGAAAGCGTAATATGTGGGAAAGAAATAAGAAAAGGGATATTTGTTGCAAATACCATTATTCCGTCAGAAGGAATAAAACACATAAAATTTTTGAATACAACTGAAAAGGAAGTAAATATATCAAAATTAACACTAGGTATAGATAAACTTAAAAATTATGATATACTACATTTCAAAAATACTTTAACCGATGAAAGCAGGTTCCAAAAAATTCAAAAAGAAATTCAAATAGATAAGCTAGATAAGGAAGCAAAAGCTTCAATATTAGAAATCTGTAAAGAGCATCAAAACATTTTTCATTTAGATGGAGAAATTTTGACAAAAATTAATTTTTATGAGCAAAAAATTGGAACAACGGACAAAACACCAGTTGACATTAAAAACTATCGAATACCACACTCCAGTTTACAAGAAATAGAAAAACAAGTTGACAAACTATTAGACGAAGACATAGTTGAACCTTCCGTTAGCCCATACAATTCACCCTTGTTAATAGTACCAAAGAAGAGCGCGGGGGAAGAAAAAAAATGGAGACTAGTAGTTGATTATAGATCTTTGAATAAAAAAGTTGTAGATGACAAATTTCCATTAACCAGGTTAGAAGATGTACTTGATAAATTAGGTAAAGCGAAGTATTTTTCGACTCTAGATATGACAAGTTCATTTCATCAAATTCCACTACATCCAAAATCGAGACCATTAACAGCCTTCTCAACAGATTCAGGTCATTTCCAATTTAAACGTTTGCCTTTCGGTTTGAAAATCTCAACAAATAGTTTTCAAAGAATGCTTTCAATTGCACTTAGTGGTTTACAAGCATCAGCATTTTTATACGTTGATGATATAATAGTTTTTGGAGCTAGTTTAAAAGAGCACAATAGGAATCTTGTAGAAGTTTTTAAAAGGTTACGTAAATATAATCTAAAATTGAATCCAGGAAAATGTAATTTCTTGAGACCTGAGGTAGTTTACCTTGGACATTTAATCACAGATAAAGGTGTGACTACTGACCCTAGCAAATATTCAATAATAAAAGATTACCCAACACCAACAGATTCTGACGAAGTACGCAGATTTGTAGCTTTTTGTAACTACTACAGACGTTTTATTCAGAACTTTGCTGACATAGCAAAACCATTAAATCAATTATTAAAGAAAAATGTGATTTTTAGCTGGTCACAAAATTGTCAGAGTTCATTTGAACTTTTGAAAGAAAAACTTATGTCGCCACCAGTACTAAGTTACCCAGATTTTTCAAAACCTTTTGTTTTGACAACAGACGCTTCAAATTATGCACTGGGAGCTGTACTTTCTCAAGGAGAAATCGGTAGTGATAAACCCATAGCATTTGCTAGTAAATCATTAAATAAATATGAAATAAACAAAGCGATAATAGAAAAAGAGTTGCTAGCCATTCATTGGGGAATAAATCATTTCAGACCATATTTGTATGGTAAAAGATTTATAGTGTATACAGATCATAGACCATTAGTTAGTTTATTTACCCATAAGAACCCATCATCTAAATTAACTAGGATAAGAATAGATTTAATGGATTATGATTTTGACATTATATTTAAGCAAGGTAAAATTAATACCAACGCCGATGCGTTGTCAAGAATAGTTTTAAACTCGGAGAAATGAAAAGACATGGTACCAACAAATAATATCAATGTGTTAACACGAGGAATGAAAAATAAATTGACAGATAATAAAGAAGAAGAAACACCCGCGGACACTTTACCATTGGAGACTGATCATCTTCATATATGGGAGTGTATTTCAATATCTGATATTAGAGGAGTAAAAAAGTTAAAATTTGAGAATAAAGATAAAACTAAAACTGGCCAAAAAATTGAGTTTAATGAATTTAAAAATGAGTTACATGTTAGATACAATCATAAGACATTATCAGAGTTAAAATTGATTTTGAAAAAATTGTTATCTCACGCAAAGCATGAACACATTAGTAAACTAGCGCTAGCGAATGATGATGAAATATTTAAAAAGATATCTATTAATAGATTTAAAGAAAGATTTAAGGAAATACAAGAAAATGAAATCGGAGATTGTCTAGACATACTATTATATTCTCCTCCGAAAAGAATAGAAAATGAACAAGAAATGAGAGAATTAATAAAAGGATACCATGACTCAAAAACAACAGGCCATTGCGGCATAAGACGATGCATAGGAAAACTCAAACAAAAATATGTGTGGAAAGGCATGAATAAAATGGTTAAAGACCATATTAACAAATGTAAAATCTGTAACGAAGTAAAAATTATTAAATATACAAAAGAAAAGTTGACAATAACAGATACACCAAATACATCATTTGATGTTGTAACAATAGATACAGTTGGTCCTCTTAGACCATCCAATACATACAGATATATACTAACAATTCAATGCGAACTTACAAAATTTGTAGAGGCGTTTCCTTTGATAACAAAAGACGCAGTGAGTGTAGCAAAAACGATAGTAGAAAAGTTTATTTTAAAATATGGTTGTTTTAGGAAATTAAAAACAGACAAAGGTACTGAATTTACGAACGAATTATTGACAAATATCTGTAAACTAATGAACATAGACAAAGTAACATCAACACCATACCATCATGAAACTTTAGGTACAGTTGAAAGAAACCATAGAGTTTTAAATGACTTCTTAATGACAATGGACGGGAAGGATAACTGGGATGAACTATTACCATACTATACATACTCATACAACACCACTCCACATAGCACGACTCACTATACACCATTTGAATTAGTATATGGTAAATTATGCTCTTTACCTTGTGAAATTATTAAAAGCAAAGAATCATTCTACAATTTAGACAATTATATAAATGAATTAAAAATTAAACTAAGATATGCACATAATCAAGCACAGGAAAATTTGTTAAAAAATAAACAACATAACTCCAATACACAAAAATATATTTACAAACCAAAATTTAAAACAGGAGACTACGTATATTTAAAAGTAGGAAATAAGAAAAAATTAGATAAACCTTTTAAAGGTCCTTTTAAAATTATATCACAAAACGGATCTAACAGTACTATAATTATAGACAATGTAGAAAAAGAACTACACAATAATAATTTAATAAAAGCTAGAAATATGTAAAACTATAATATAAAAATAATTTTGTCAATTATGATTACAAAATCATTTTTTTTTATAGGGTAAGGGTGTTGTGTGTCTACAAATAATTAGTGAGTAAGGTCAGTAATGTAAACACACATGTGACTGCAATATTATGCAAGCAAAGCGTTTGCGGCCACTTGCTTTGAAGAAACGATCAAATTGCAGCTTGCACATGTGGGTCACTTTTTGTGAAGACATTTGTAATGTTGTAAGCGTTAGCGGCCACTTGCTTTGTCGAAACGATCATATTGCAGCTTGCACATGTGGGTCACTTTTGTGAAGACATTTGTAGTGTTGTATTTTCTCAAGACGATGAACTCTGTAGAGCAACTGTGAAACGATTGGTTTCACAATTGATATTTCTCAATAGATGAGAAGTCAATATAAATTGAATTAGAGTAAAAGAAAAGCAATGAGACATTACTACAAGAACATTTAGAAAATACAAGACTACAAAATAAAATAAATTATGATTGGTCACAATATGAAAATATTGGAAAGTAACTGAAAAGTGGGAGTGTCTTAGATTTAAGGAGAAATGTAAAATTTACTATAAAAGCAGTGTTTGTGCACTGAAATAAACAGACTTGTTTTGAATCAAGAATCGGCAGCACTGCCTCGTTTTGTTCTAACTTGTCTCACCAATAAAATAGGCCTTGAGGCCATCACCCTTTTAGCGTGGCTCGCTTAAAAGCCAAAAATTGAACAAAAATACCAGTAGGTGAAATGAACACCAAACACCAAACATAACATGGCGATCCTGCC